>NC_068571.1:38044519-38347550 GCF_025698545.1 Gossypium raimondii | reverse complement strand
AAGACCTAAATTTGAGGTCTTTTTATGTTCCAATTTTATTTTAGAGGCCTAGTTGTGAGGTCCGTTTATATTTTAAAGACCTAGTCTTGAGGTCCATTTAGGTTTGTTTATGCTTTAGATATTTAGTTTTGTGGTCCATTTAGAACTTGAATTATGCTTTAGATATTTAGTTGTGTGGTCCATTTATATCCAATTTCATTTTACAAGTCTAGTTTTCAAGTCTAATTTCATTTTAGAGGACCATTTTTAAGGTTTGTTTTTGTTTTAAAGGCCTAATTTTGAGGTCCATTTATTTTTCAGTTTTGTTTTAAAGGCCTAGATATAAGGTTCATTTTTTTTCTTGAATACTTGATTTTGAGGTCCATTTATTTTCCAACTTTGTTTTAAAGACTTAGTTGTGAGAACCAGTAACACTCCAATTCTGGTGGATCTAAAATTTTGGGTGTATATCAGTAAACAGTCTGTCTGGCATGGTGTTATCCGCCCAAATGATCATTTTGACAAATACGTATGGGCGTATAGTAACCACCACTTGAGTTAGTAAGAATTTGATTTCATGATATTCTGCTATATCAAGGATATGTTCGTGTTAAGGGATAAAAGGGAAATATGAGATGAGTATTCGCTAAAGGTATAGTACGCCTAGTTTGTATGGATATTGTGCTAGTTAGACATTAAGTAATCTGGTTAGAAATCAACTATATAGTTTAGCCTGATAAGTTTGATGAAAGGAACTTATTTATATTTTTCTCAAAAATTGTAGGTCAATAAAAAGGCAAGTTTTGATACGTATGACAATTGTTAAATTCCATTAAGCAAGATGAGTCATATTTATATGTGAAAGTGTGTTATGAAAGAGGTTCTTTTTCCTTACTATTCCTCTTTTTTAAGTGGAAATTACTGATACCTTCCTTAAGTCTTGATGTATCTCTTTATCGATAATCTAAAAGCTAAGGTTATGTTATGATTAGTGGCTATTCCATTGATAGGTAAGTATTACTATTATGCATGTTAAATTTTGAAAGAGTAAGTCTATAAAAGATGCATGAACAATAAGGTGTAAGTATAAGGCTTTGCATAGGAGTTTTCATTGCTCAAATTGATGGTAAATTGTATACGAATGAGTCTTAATAATGTTCTTATGTTCTGAAAACAGTGGTTGCTGCTAGTTCGATATAGATATCCGGATCTGGAGTTTTGTTAAACTAAGCCTTATTGGATAATATGTTTTGATATAACAAATTAAAGTATTTTTGAATAAAAGTAAAGTTGAGCAATTTGATAAAATCAAGTTGAAATGGTTTCAATTGAGTCAAACATTTTCAAATATGTTTTAACCATTTTCAAACAAGTTAGAATTCCTTCAGGATAAAAAGTATCAATACTTTTTGTCTAAGTATTGATATTTTACAAGATATCGATACCCCTCTGATAATCGAAACCAAATTGACATTCTGTTTCTTTCAAACCTTGGTAGGTATCGATCCGGTATCGGTATTTTTTAATGTATCGATATATTTTCCTAAGGGATCGATATGCCTACTCCAACATTCATTAAAATCTGCATTAATTACAAAAAATATCGATACCCTTTTAGTAGAAATCGATACTCGTTGCTGCAGGTGAAGTTAATGACCTTGTATTTCATCTCCAACGGCTATATTCACTTCTACAACAACTACAATAGTTGGAAATCAATTAGAGGGTATAAATACCATATTCCAAAGGTTTAGCAATAATAAGAGCAATGTGAAAAGCTTAAAAATCAATCAAAACAACCTAGAGCTTAATTCTTTAATACCTTTTCTTGTAAATACTTGTGAGCTTTCATTGTATTCATTTAGCTCAATTGTTCTTCTTTGTATTTATGCTTAATTGGCAAACATTTTGATCTTGTGAGGATTGTTTTCTTTGTTTGCTTATTTGTTTCGCTTTGAGAGAGGGTTTATTCTTAAGGTTTGGGTAGAAACTTTAAGGGAGTTGTATCTTAAGATTTTAGTGTATAAGTCTTAAGAGATGTTGACACCATTTTTTTGATGAAAACAGGGTCGACTTGGATTTTGAAAACTCAAACGAAAAAAGGGAGTCGCCACCAATCTTTTTTAGATGAGGTGTGATCGGGTCACCTCGTTAAAATGGTTGTTTTTAACAATTTAATTTTATTAAAACAACGAGTTTGGTCCACGAAATTCAGAAAAACGAGTTCGGGAGTCGGTTACGTACGAGGAAGGGTTAGCACCCTCGTAACGCTCAAAATTGGTACCTAGCTGATTAATTAATGTCTTAATGTCGAAAATTGAAAACTTTGAAGAAATTCTTTTAAAAAAATACGATCCTTAAAAACTTGAATAACATGGATTAAGATGTAAGAGGATATTTAGCTATTCGGTCCAACGAGAAATCGAAACCCAGCACATTAGGGCACGTTTTCTCAAATTTCCAAACGCAAAACATTGCCTTATTTTAAAATTTTAAAAGGATATTTGGCTATTTGGTCGAACGAGAAAATCGAAACCCAGCACATTAGGGCACGTTTTCTCGAATTTCCAAATGCAAAACATTGCCTTATTTTAAAATTTTAAAAGGATATTTGGTTATTTAGTCGAACGAGAAAATCGAAACCCAGCACATTAGGGCACGTTTCCTCGAATTTCCAAACACAAAACATTGCCTTGAAATAAAAATTAAAAAGGATATTAATATGCATAATAAAATGTTAATGAAAGCAATAATGCGAGCATAGATAATGCAAACAATAGCAACAAAGTAAAATAAAAAGGACAAATAAATAGCATACATGAAATGATAAATGAATAAACAAATAGGACTACAATGCATTTCAAGATAATAATGAACACATAGATAAATAAACATCAAATAAGACAACAACAACAATAATAATAATAAATAATAAATAATAATAATAATAATATATAGAATAAAATAAATAATAATAATAGAAAACATAAAATAATAAAATCCATGTATATGTATAACAAAATTAGAAAATAGTAAATAATATATATATATAAATAATTAAGTAAATAATGATAATGCATATATATATGTTTGTGAATATATATTTTTTAAATATATGTATACGTATATACAAGTTATACAGCTTTCAAAAAGTAAAACTAAATAAGAAATATCAATTCATAAAAATAGAAAATATATAGATATATGGACATGTATGTAAATTACAAAGTATAAGAAATATATATATAAATGCGTATGTATATTTAAGTTATAAAATATGTATCTGTACATATATATTATGAAAATGTACTTATGTATATATTAATAATAAAGATATTGAAAGTTAATTAGTTTAATAACCCAAACAAAACAAAAAAATAGGACTAATTTGAAACTAGGACAAAGATTCGGGTCCAAAATTCAAATAAAATGAAAAAGAAAGAACATTCTGAAAACGCACGTAACGTAAAGGGACCGAAAGAGTAAATTTCCCTTTTACCAAAGTGACGTCGTTCAGATGAGGGCCCAAATGAAAACGCGACAAATCTTACGGTGGAATTAAAAAATAGGAAGAACTTAATTAATAAAACATAAAAACAACGAAAGGGCTAAACTTGCAATTAGCCCTTCCAACAAAAACACGTGGACCCTCCTTGCTGGTCCGGTCAGTTCTCGGGTCGGCTATAAAATGACGCCGTTTTGTGCCTGAGGGGCTTGCCCCAAAACGACGTCGCTTTGGGGGCCAATAAAAACTAAATTTTTTAGAAAAAAAACATTTAGTCTTGTTGTTTCAAAAAAAAGTTTACAATTCTCTCCCCCTCCCCTCTTTCATCCCAAACTCCGGCTTTTTAACCTTATTTTTTTAACCTCGTTTCAAAGGCCGTTCGAAGATCGAGCTTTCATGACCCTAAAGTCGAGGTACAAAACCCTAAAAGCCCCATTCCTCGTCCGTTCTAAGTGACTCGAAGGACTCCGGGGACGCCATGACCGCGACGACTCAGGTACGTTTTCTTATATTACTCTATTTATTTCGTATGTGAAGGAAAGAAAAAAAGAAATAACAGAAATGAACCGAAGAAAAGAAAAAATAAAAAAAGTCACCTTTAAAACTGTTTTTCCTTTTTTATTTTTCCAGTATTCGTCAAAGAAAATCGGAACCCCTTTTACAATTATCTATTCTTGGCTTTATAGCCGATTTACATGAGTTTTTTAATCTATTTCCTATGCTTGTCGTGTCTGCCTTAATTTGTTTGCAGGGATCGACGCAAGTGGATGGAGATGACAATGGCAGTTGGCGGTGGTTGCTGGCAGAGCAGGTGAGCAGAAGACCGAGGGTCAAGACCCTAGGTGCAACGCCTAGGGTTCCTCTATTTTCTACTAGGGTTTTTCTTGTTTTGGGTTTTGGGCTGAGGTTAGGCTATTGGGCCTTTTTAGGTGGGTTAAGTTTGGGTATTTCGGTAATGGGCTTTGGGTATTGGGCCGTTTGGGCCCGGGCAAAATTAGGTTGTACAGCTGCCCCTCTTTGTTCATTGTCGTGTAACGAGAATAGAGCAAAGACTAAGAAAGACTAATTTTGCCTTGCCTCGTCAAGCCTTCACCTTTTTGATGCTCCTCTTTTCAAGTAGCTTCATTCCAATCCACTGTGTCTTGTTGCTTCGATCCACTCCACTACAACTTTAGAGAGATACGACTTGTAGCTTTAATCCACTCTGCTGTAACTTCAGGGGCGAGGTTTGTGGTTTAAATTTACTTCCCTACTACCTTGAGAAGATAAGATTCACCATCTATGATCTATTCCACTACTGCTTAGGGAGACGGAATCTGTAATCTTTAACCTACTCCACTACTGCTTAGGGAGATAGGACTAACGGCTTAAATCTGCTTCTCCACTATCTTGGGAAGATAAGATTCACCATCTTCGATCTGCTCTACTACTGCTTAGGGTGACAGAATCTGCAATCTTCAACCTACTCCACTACTGCTTAGGGAGATAGGACTAATGGCTTAAATATGCTTTTCCACTATCTTGAGAAGATAAGATTCACTATCTTTGATCTGCTCCACTACTGCTTAGGGTGACAGAATCTGCAGTCTTCAACCTACTCCACTACTACTTAGGGATATAGGACTAATGGCTTAAATCTGCTTCTCCACTATCTTGGGAAGATAAGATTCACCGTTTTTTATCTGCTCCACTACTGTTTAGGGGGACAGAATCTACAATCTTCGACCTACTCCACTACTGCTTAGGGAGATAGGACTGGTGGCTTAAATCTGATTCACTGTCAGTACAGGAAGGCAAGGCTGGTGTCTTTGATCTGCTTCACCGTCAGTACAGGAAGGCAAGATCTGCTATCTTTAGTCTGCTCCACTGTCAGTACAGGAAGGCAAGGCTGGTGTCTTCGATCTGCTTGCTGTTAGTACAGGAAGGCAAGATCTGCTATCTTCAGTCTGCTCCGCTGTCAGTACAGGAAGGCAAGGTTGGTGTCTTTGATCTGCTTCACTACCAGTACAGGAAGGAATGATCTGCTATCTTCACCGATCTGTTCTCTGGGGAACATGACCTGTATATTCTATTTTATGAACCTAATTGTGCCTAGTGATTAGGATGACACGATCAGAATGAATCAAATGCTCCTAACTAGAAGCGTATGAATGACATTTGAATGAATGTAGAATGTCATGAAAATGATCCCTCAATGTTTGAGTTGTTATTTTTCGTTCTTCATCAAGGCTTCATTACCAATACGTCTAAATGCTATCTTCTTCGGCTGGTAATGCTCATATCTTACTTAACCTGATTGCCCTACTATAATCTTTAAGCTTCAATCCACCGTAACCTTTAAGGTTCAATCCACTGCACCTTTGGGACATAAAATTTGAACCATCCTCCTCCTACTGTAATTTAGGAGTATAAGATCTGATTCTCTCAATCCTCTCCTACTGTAATTCAAGGATACATTATCTGTATCTCTTTGGCCTTACACCATTCCCAAGGTGTTGTACCAAATGTTTATGTACAATTGTAAAACTTTCTCTTCCGAGAAACCTCTCTTTATCACTCGGTGATCATTGCTTGTTTGTTCATTGAAGCTTTATCACCAACACGACATCCTGTCATTTTTGTTCAATCAATGTTTGGACAACCAAAATCCGAAAGGATAGTCTTAATTTAGACCTTTCCTTCTTAGATATTTCAACTTTTAAACTTGGTGTGTTCTAAATAATAGTCCTGTTTCAGGTTCTTGTATTATTTAGAAACTTCTAGAGTAATATGCAAAACTTCCCTTGTGAAAGTATTATTAGCCCATTAATCATTATTCTAATGCAACATGCTTGCAAAAGATCATAACGATGGATAAAAATGGAATTGATTTAGGAGCCTAGTTCGAAATAAATTATCAAAGATAGCAATAATAACAGAGAAATTGATTGGAACACGTATCTTGAAAAAGAATGAAGTATTCCAAGAACAACAAATTCAATATAAATAGTATAAATATTAGGTGCCCTAGATATCGCAGCTTGAACTTCTCTGTACAAACTCTTTGAAAGACCATTCTGAGTTTGACATGTGTTTAGGAGATCTACAGGGCTTTGTCGATGCCCCAAGATGTCGCTTACCCTTTCCTGTTGATTCAGGTATAACAAGATCACCACATGCCCCAATTTGATAAAAATTTGAGCTGCTCTGATCACCTCATGCCCGATTCTGGTCAAAATTTGAGCCGTCCTTTTTGGGTTTTCAACTCAAATCCCCTTTGGTTTCAATGCGCCCTTTGCGGATTTTCACCTTGGCCTCTCCTTTTCTTGTTCTTTTCTTCTTATTCTTTCTTTTTTTCTTTTTTCTTTTTTTCTTTTTTTCTTCCTTTTTTTTAACAATTTTTATTGAATCTGAACTCATAGGATTAGGCATGTCCTTTTTATCCTTTCCGATTAAGATCAACACTTTTCCAGATAAGGCCTTCCACCTAAGGTCATTTCCAGTTTGTCATGTAGTTCTTTTTATATGGGAAGTGTCCTCTTCAATACCAGGTCCCTCTCGTGGAATTTTCTAGGGCGAACCTTTTCTGGTGAGCCTACATTATTTACATTTGACCACGACGAATAACTTTGAACTTTTCTTTTCAATCGGGATCGGGTCCAAAACTCAGAGAGAAGGAGTCTTGACCTCAATGAGCAAAACTAAGATAAGCCAAGGCGTTGCCCCGGTAGAGGTTTTTTTTTCACGCCGTTCATTTTGGGGCGACATGGTGTTAATCTTGAACAGACTGCGAACTTTTGATTGTTGTTTCAAATTTAGTGCATGGTCAAATACGATCCTTTTTGACATTCTATATTGACATATGATTTTTTAAGAACTTGCTTGCTGTCGACTTTGTGACATTGGCATATGAAGCGAATTCTACCTACGAAGATAAATTGATAACCGCTAGAAGCTTTTGGCGATATTGACCTAATGACCTTTATGCCCCACATCACGGATTCCATTGATTCTTTGTAGGGTAGTATTTGTTTTCCATCTTGTTCTACCATCCTCAATAAGTCCGAAAATAGGCTACAATCTATGTCATCTTCAAAGTCATGAGATCCCTCTAAACACATGTCTCGCTCAAAAGGAGATTCTGAGTCTGTAGCAGCGTCATTCATGTTGTTGATATTCAGGGACCTATTTTAGGTGCAAAGAATGTACGAATTTAAGAATAATTATCTGTACAGTATGATTATGAATGAAAGATTGATTTGGAAGAAAATCCAAAAGAATGAAAGAATAAAAAATAATTATTCGTAAAGAATGAAAGAATATTGGCTCAAAAATGATCGCAAAGATACATTTCATAAAATAATGACGTTCAGACATGAGCCTATTCCACAAAAGAGTTCTTATTGCCTCTAGGCTAAAAGCAACAAGTGTGTTCTGAATATTACTCTAAGTAAGCTCTAAGTACTACAGGGATCTCTTCTGTAGTCTGATTATTCAGATCACTCCCAAGTTTATAAGGGTGGATATCTAACAATGTCCATCTTCAGTTGTCTTTATGTATGGCATTGATGTGAACATTTCCCAACACTTTTTCATACATCACATTCACCCCATTATCAATCATGATTGGGTAGCGGATTCCCTGCTACGTTTGGTCCTGATGGGTCACCAACTTTTACGATCCCCATCTTAATAAATCTTTCAACCAACTTCTTGAACGTAGTACAATTTTCAATCAAGTGCCCAGTAATTCCAGCATGATACTCACATTGGGCATTCACGTCATACTATTTAGGATATGGAGGTTGCATGGGTTTTAGATAGGAGGGAGATACCACATGTGCGTCATATAAGTTCTGGTACAGCTCTCTATACGTCATTGGGATGGGTGTGAATTGGGGTCTTTCTTCATTTGGCCTTGGATTGGATTCTTGCCTTAGAGAACCTTGATGGTTATTGGTTAATGCTCTTGCTTGTCCCACCGTGATTGATTTAGAATAGCCCTTGTTAAACACACTTGCATTGTTTATCTCGTGCTCTTTCTTCCTTGGGGCTGACCTCTTGGCGCTTTCTCTCGCTTCTATCTTGCCACATCTTATAGCGTTCTCTATCATTTCTCCAGACATCACTATGTCTGAAAAGCTTTTAGTGGCGCTGCCTAACATGTAATTAAGAAATGGAGCCTTCAAAGTATTAATAAAAAGCATGGATGTCTCTTTTTCCGGAAGTGGTGGTTGAACTTGCGTTGCCACTTCTCTCCATCTTTGGGCGTACTGTCTGAAGCTCTCACTAGGCTTCTTTTCCATGTTCTGCAATGTGATTCGATCAGGTGTTATATCCATCACGTGTCTGTACTGCTTCATAAAGGCCTACTCCAAATCCTTCCATGAATGGATGTTGGCCCCACTCAATTGGTTGTACCATCTAGCCACGGACCCGATCAAACTATCTTGGAAGCAGTGAATCAACAATTGATCATTGTTGACGTATCCCGTCATTCTTTGGCAGAACATAATGATATGAGCTTCGGGACAACTTGTCCCATTATACTTCTCAAACTCCGGCATCTTAAATTTGGGAGGGAGGACCAAATCGAGTACCAAGCTCAAATCTTTAGCGTCTATTCCTCGATGGTAATCAGCATTTTCCATGGCTTTAAACTTCTCCTCTAGCCATTTACACATGTCTTCTAGTTGTTTTGGCAGATCCACTCTTGCTTTCTCCATTTTTGCTAAGTCATCGAGATAATGAACCACGGGATTGGTAGGATTATCCCCGAGATTAGAACCCGAGCCTGTTTGAAAGTTCATAGACGCTGGGGCACCGACTTGGTATTAGGATCTAATGGTAACAGGTACCCTTTGTGGATGTACCCCTTGCTGCGCCTGGATATTAGTTGGGGCGAAACCCGGAGGATAGAGAGGGTCTTCGTGATCATCTACAGAATTTACCACAGGGCTCTTCCCCTTATCATGCCCCCCAGCCACTAACTACTTTAAATGACTCAATAAATCTCATTGGGATTCTTCCATGTCTTGCTGCATTTTTGCTAGTGTTTCTTGCATCTAATCCTGCATCTCCTTTTGCAACTGTTCCAATCTCTCTAATCTCTAATCCATTGCTTTTGTTTTGCGATGGGTACCGTAGTGATATCTAATTGGCAGATCTTTGTTGGTGTCCTGGGTAACTGTCGTAATTTTTTAATTAATTAGGACTCTTTTTTTTTGAAACTTTAATGCATATGATAAAATGCAATGCGGATGAATGGATGCAGAAAGAGGCATTGATTCTAATTCAATTTCATTAGAAAAACTCGACTAGAAAACAAATTTCTTTTACATAAAGTGGATTACATATACGGCTTTGCCTTTATCCTCAAAGCCTTAACTCTCCTAAGGAGCCAAGGTAACTCTTGACCCCGATTTGATTCCGATTCATATTTCAAACTCAATAAATTGGCCTGAATAGCTAAGGTTTGCAAATGATCAGCCACTTCCCGCACTTGAGTCACAGCTTCGCCCATAAGGTAATCTCTATCTCTAATTTGACTTTGAAAATGATGGAGCTGCTCTTGGCACTGTCCATTACGTCTTTCAAGAAGTTCTACTCGTAATTCAGAATTTTGCAATGCGTCTTCAAGCTCTCCTATCTTTTCCTTCAATTCTTCAATCTTACTCAAACTTGCTCTTAGCTCGATCATAGAGTTACGACTACGGCACAGGTGTAGCGACCTTTCTAACTCCACTACCCGAGCTTTTAATCTTACTTCTTCATTTCGGCATTCTAACAAATTTTTCTCTAAAGCGCTCTCTCGAGCTCGGGCTTCTTGAAATTTCTTTTCCCACTGATCAACTTTGGTCTTTTCTTCTTTGATCTCCTGTCGCCATTGCTCCGATGTTTTACCCAACCCTACAGTTCTCATTGACAACCGTAGCTTCTTTTAACGTTTTCAGACTATCTAAATCCTCTTCAGCCTTGTTCTTCCATTTCCTTAACTTTTCAGCTTCCAACTTGTAGATATCAATATCTAATCCCAAACGCATCTTCTCCTCTTCTAGCTGCTCTATCTTCTTTCCAAACTCCAAACTTCTTTTTTCGAAGTCTTATTTGATGATCTCTAATTCTGATGGAACTACGCGCAAATGCTCCTCTATGGATCGAACGCGTTCTTCTCTTGGCTTAGGGATGTTATCATTGATCCTCTTACTCCGCCACCCATGATATTCGGGAGTTGTCGTTACTCCTATGGAAATTCTTTTCATCCGGTGAGTTTGTTTCCAAGCATTAGACATTTCTCAAATCTTTCCCCTGTAGTTATTACCTTTATAAGAAAATTCACACTCCACCAGTCCTTGCGTTGCCGGTATGAACTGTCTTGATCTATATTGTCTTAACACGAGCAAAGGGGCATATCCAACAGCTCCCTAAATTCCAAGTAAAGGGACCCAGTTAAAGTCCCCACATTGGTATAAAATCTCGTTCGGCACCATCCAAGGAGCTCTCCATTCAACATCTTCATCTTGGAGATTTTGAAGGATCGTCATCCACCTTTCCCCTGTAATGTCATCACGCCTCAGTGCAACTACAAATTTTTTTAAAGGAGGATAATTTTCTGAGAAAACTTGATAAGAAATCTTATCCACATTCCAGAAGTGGCTATGGAACCAAAGTAACAGGAGCTGTGCACAACCAATGAATCTTCCCTCTCCCGTTCTTCAACACACACTCAAAGATCTGAACGTTTCAGCCAAAATTGCTGGGACAGGTGTGACCCTCCTCTCAAGCTGATCGAACAAATCTATAACTACTTCGTCAATATGCCCTAACGCTTTAGGAAAAATAATCATCCCGTAGATACTCAAAGCAAAAACATAGACTTTCTTCTTCGTATCAAGGTGTGCCAAAATCTGATCTCGCAAACTTTTCCAAGGGATACATCTATTTTTTCCCTTTTGTTTGATTCTTTGTAAAAGTCATAACATTGGCAGTTCTAGAATAAACTTTATCCACTTGGATTCTTGGACAACGAAGCAAAGTTGTATACTCCTCCATCGTAGGCACCATGTCTACCTCTCCAAAGGTGAAGCAGCTATAAGCAGAATCCCAAAATTGGGCCAGAGCTCGAAATAAATGCTCATCCACCTTGATGTCGAACAAGTAGGGCAAATCACCATAATTACAATAAAAAAACTGTTTGGCTTCATCATCCCACTAAGCCCAAATTTCTTTCAACTCTAGGAGATTATTCTGAGTTACGTTAACACTAGTGAAATCCCATAATTCTGATGTATACCCCCTCGTCAAACTATCACCTTTCTCGAGTTATGTTTTTTCTGACCATATTCGGATAACCGCATTATCTTCCACTTTATCAAGAAATTCACTTTCCATGATTGGTTTTTCTATCTAGTAACCGAATGTGAATCAACGCCTTCTAAAATGAAATGCCATGTAGTCAAAATGCCATGCAGTCAAAACAAAACAACAAGTTAGTACCGAAATAAAATCCAATATAAACAAGAAATAATAAAACACTTATTTGGGTATCTATTACGGGTTTGAAGTAGTTCTACCTAGGGTGGGTTCCTAAGTTCACTATATGTGGTTTGGTTCTAAAGCAAAGGTACCCAACCCAGCAGATTCCTCAATCCTCACCCATTATAGGCTCATACAGACCGAGTTTGGTTCAGGGGAATACATTTCCCTATGGATGCACGGAGATGAAAATCTCACGAAGACATAGGTACGGATGTATCCTGAAAGCGATCCACTATCCTGCACGGAGGTGAAAACCTCACGAAAGAGTAGCTTCTCGCTCCCACTTAAAGGGTGTGACCAACGGTCATGCAATGCAATGCAAAAAGATACAAAAATTGAATTAACACAACAATTATAAACTACAATGATGAAATTTGTAATAAAGTTTGATGAAATGTAATGAAAGGATCGTACATTTAAACCAAGTTTTCATTTTTCGACGAAAAGACAAAAAATAATCAACTCGTGGCTTGACTCTCTTATTCTGTCCCCAGTGGAGTCGCCAAGCTGTTGACACCATTTTTTTGATGAAAACAGAGTCGACTTGGATTTTGAAAACTCAAACGAAAAAATAGGGGTTGCCACCAATCTTTTTTTGATGAGGTGTGATCAGGTCATCTAGTTAAAATGGTTGTTTTTAGCAATTTAATTTTATTAAAACAACGAGTTTGGTTCACGAAATTCAAAGAAACGAGTTCGGGAGTCGGTTACGTACGAGGAAGGGTTAGCACCCTCGTAACGTCCAAAATTGGTACCTAGCTGATTAATTAATGTCTTAATGTCGAAAATTGAAAACTTTGAAGAATTTTTTTAAAAAAAATACGATCCTTAAAAACTTGAATAACATGGATTAAGATGTAAGAGGATATTTAGCTATTCGGTCCAACAAGAAATCGAAACCCAGCACATTAGGGCACGTTTTCTCAAATTTCCAAATGCAAAACATTGCCTTATTTTAAAATTTTAAAAGGATATTTGGCTATTTTGTCGAACGAGAAAATCGAAGCCCAGCACATTAGGGCACGTTTTCTCGAATTTCCAAATGCAAAACATTGCCTTATTTTAAAATTTTAAAAGGATATTTGGCTATTTGGTCGAACGAGAAAATCGAAACCCAGCACATTAGGGCACGTTTCCTCGAATTTCCAAACGCAAAACATTGCCTTGAAAAAAAATTAAAAAGGATATTAATATGCATAATAAAATGTTAATGAATGTAATAATGCGAGCATAGATAATGCAAACAATAGCAACAAAGTAAAATAAAAAGGACAAATAAATAGCATACATGAAACGATAAATGAATAAACAAATAGGACTACAATGCCTTTCAAGATAATAATGAACACATAGATAAATAAACATCAAATAAGACAACAACAACAATAATGAGAATAAATAAAAATAATAAAATAATAATAATATATAAAAATAAAATAAAAATAATCATAGAAAACATAAAATAATAAAATCTATGTATATGTATAACAAAATTAGAAAATAGTAAATAATATATATATAAATAATTAAGTAAATAATGATAATGCATATATATGTTTGTGAATATATATTTTTAAAATATATGTATACGTATATACAAGTTATACTGATTTCAAAAAGTAAAAATAAATAAGAAATATCAATTCATAAAAATAGAAAATATATAGATATATGGACATGTATGTAAATTACAAAGTATAAGAAATATATATATAAATGCGTATGTATATTTAAGTTATAAAATATGTATTTGTACATATATATTATGAAAATGTACTTATGTATATATTAATAATAAAGATATTGAAAGTTAATTAGTTTAATAACCCAAACACAACAAAAAATGGGACTAATTTGAAACTAGGACAAAGATTCGGGGCCAAAATTCAAATAAAATGAAAGAGAAAGAACATTCTGAAAATGCGCATAACGAAAAGGGATCGAAAGAGTAAATTTCCCTTTTACCAAAGCGACGTCGTTCAGACGAGAGCCCAAATGAAAACGCTACAAATCTTAGGGCTGAATTAAAAAATAGGAAGAACTTAATTAATAAAACATAAAAACAACGGAAGAGCTAAACTTGCAATTAGCCCTTCCAACAAAAACAGGTGGATCCTCCTTGTGGGTCGGGTCGGTTCTCGGGTCGGCTATAAAACGACGCCGTTTTGTGCCTGAGGGGCTTGCCCCAAAACGGCGTCGTTTTGGGGGCCTACAAAAACTAAGTTTTTTAGAAAAAAAAAACATTTGGTCTTGTTGTTTCAAAAAAAAAAGTTTACAATTCTCTCCCCCTCCCCTCTTTCATCCCAAACTCCGGCCTAAGGTCCGGCCAATCGCCACTGTGCCAGTCGCCGCTCACCGATGCCGGCATCGCCATAGGCTACGGTCAAAAGGTGAAAAGTTAGTTTTTAACTGCGTTTCAAAGGTCGTTCGAAGATCGGGCTTTCACGACTCTAAAGCCGAGGTATAAAACCCCAAAAGCCCCCTTCCACGTCCTTTCTCAATGACTCGAAGGACTCCGGGGATGCCACGACCGCGACGACTCAGGTACGTTTTCTTATATTACTCTATTTATTTCGTACGTGAAGGAAAGAAAAAAAGAAATAACAGAAATGAACCGAAGAAAAGAAAAAATAAAAAAAAGTCACCTTTAAAACTGTTTTTCCTTTTTTTTTTTCAAGTATTCGTCAATGAAAATCAGAACCCCTTTTACAATTATCTATTCTTGGCTTTATAGTCGATTTACATGAGTTTTTTAATCTATTTCCTATGCTTGTCATGTCTGCCTTGATTTGTTTGCAAGAATCAGCGCAAGTGGATGGAGATGACAGTGGCAGTTGGTGGTGGTTGCTGGCAGAGTAGGTGAGCAAAAGACCGAGGGTCAGAAGACCCTAGGTGCGGCTCTTAGGGTTTCTCTGTTTTCTACTAGGGTTTTTCTTGTTTTGGGTTTTGGGCTGAGGTTAGGCTATTGGGCCTGTTTAGGTGGGTTTAGTTTGGGTATTTCGGTAATGGGCTTTGGGTATTAGGCCGTTTGGGCCCGGGCAAAATTAGATTGTACAAGAGAGATTGTAAGGTTAAGCCTTGTCCCCAAAGGTTTCCAAATTAGTAAATTTGGAAAATCTTTAGTTGTGGTAAGCTGAGGTAGTGGAGTAGACAATTGGGGCCAAACCACTATAAATCATTGTGTTCTTTGTTGCATATTTTTCATTACTTTCGTCACAATTTCTCAAAGGCCAATTCAACCTCCTTATCGACGATCTCGACTTGACCTTTCCGAGCTAACAATTTTGAATTGCCGTTAGTAGGAATTAGGTGAGTTCTATGCTGACTTCTGCATATATACTGTTCATATCGAGAGATACCTGTAGGAAATTGATTGAACTATAATTCTGAAACTATGAAAAGTATAGTATGTTTATAGGTAGTGAATATGATAATTTCAAGTATGTGATGATTGACGTACGAGTATTGTGTAACACCTTAAAACTTGACCTAGAAGTTTAGACTGAATCCCGGAGGCCACATTGATCACCGAAGTGATCGGAAACCTAATCACAAACGATTTGTCAAAATCTCAGTCAAACGCAGCTCCGTTTAATATTTCAGAATTTAATACAGAAAACTTCAAAATACATTAAAATGTTTGGAAATATAAATCCATAAAATCAAAATTTCATTCCGAGACAAAACTCAACTTATGGAATTCCAAAATTTAATTTATACCACAGTCCCTTTTTAGTAAGCATAGTCCAAAACAGTTCGAAATTAAAAAAAGAAGACTAATTATTTTGTTTAAAATTATGACACTTCTGATACCTCTTTTATGCCGAGTCCAGCTTTAGATTACGAGAGTACCTGAAAGGGAAAACTAAGGGGGTGAACTACACGAGCTCAATGTGAGTTTAAAACTAAACGTAAGAAGCAAAAGACGAAGAAACAAACCAAAATGCTCTCAAAATATTACATGAACAACCGATCAGAAATAAAAAAAATATGAATATATAATTCACAATCCGCGTTTACAAAATTCCAATCACACATAATACTCAACTACACAAGACTAAGTACTTTAGTAGATACAAAACAGTACATGCACCCTATTTTCAGACCAACAACCTGTAAACAGATACAAATGGTATGTAACAAGTCAGAAAATAATCCCACCCATCCAACCAAACACCTCTCCGTCCCCTGTTCATACCATGAATGAGTTATAAAAAGGTCAACCAACCATGCACACCACATAAGACCTCAAAAGGCTCATCCAACCCTACACACCACGTATGTGGACAAGGCCACTCAGATGATGATATGCAGCAGAGCTGACATATGCGTAGTATAGTGCGGTAAATCATAGTACTGATGAGTTGCAGTTACAGCTGCCAAAACAGAACAGATCAAACTTTCTTCTCTTCGCAACCAAACCCAAAATTATAATGCAAACGCAAATGCAAAAATGCACACCATTTGAAGGCAGACATACATAAACAGAATACAGAATCAGAAATTTTATGCGAATGCTTGAATGCAAATAGATTATTAACTGACTTATAGAAATAATACACACAACTTACGAACAGTTATGCTTCAGTCAAATAGAATCAATGTACACAACTTACAGAAAATCAGGCAGAATTAAAGTGTACAGATTTAATCGACCAAATTCAAAATCAGTTTTAACGGTACTTAACACTTGGACAATCATTAAATTAGAGCAATGATCACAATATAGCATAAGATCGAGCCAAAACAGAGTCTCAACCACCCTTACTAAGGCCTAGCCAAGGTTTGGAACTAGAAGTGACCATGGGCCGGGTCGAGCTGGTTTGGTTCGGGTTCAAGTCGGGCCCAAACAAAATTTTAGGCTCATTTTCTAGGTCTGGGCCTGGCCCAGCCCATATTAAATTTTACAACACCAAAATAACAAATTTTAAAAAGAAAATAGTATATTAAAATTTAAAAATTATATTTGATTAAAAATAAAAAATATATATTTAATATATAATTAAATAAAATTTGGACACGGCCAAAAATTTTACCAAGCTTGACCCATTTTTAATCGAGCCTCTCTTTTGCCCAAACCTATATTTTAGGCCTATATTTTTACCCGAACCTTCCCATTTTTTGGGTGGGCAGCCGGGTCGGGTCGGGTAGCCCAACCCATGATCACCTCTAGCCGAAACACACAGGAACACAAATAAGTCATATTCCAGCATAGAACGATAATTTGCGAAACAGAGCCACATGGCCATGTGCCCCAGCCGTGTAGGGGTCAACACGGCTACGTTAAGGAGGCACACGCTTGTGTAAAGGGAGGCACACGGCTGTGTGACTATGACATACGCCAGTGTGACTATGACATACGCCAGTGTGACCTAGGAACATGGCCTTGTGAACATCCCGTGTAACTCTCTGTCCATTTGTGCTAAAATGTGGTGTAGGGTCGATACGCCCGTGTGGAAGTCTCACACGCTCGTGTGCCCATAGGACACGGCTGTGTGTCTAGAACACACGCCTATGTGGAAATTGAAAAAATCCTAAAATTAGCCACACGGCCGTATGGCAAGGTCGTGTAGCACTAATTTCATCTAAAAACCCTAATCCCCAACTCCACACGGCCGTGAGAACTGGTACACGCCCATGTGGCCACCCATGTGGTTCTGAAACCACCTCGAAACAACTTGCAAGTGGCGTAATTCACCACCAAACTGACCCCCGATTGTTTAAACCCAGAAACATACCAGAAATTGTAAGATTTTATATAAACTCGACAACAAAATAGAACATCAATTAACCAATTTAAGAGTTCCACAAAAATTGTCGATCTCTACAGAATCCACTTAGAAATTCTAAACCAAAATAAAAAAGTTTCCAAACACATACTTGATTTTGCGAACCAATCCCCTAAAAGGATCGAACGTCACCACCTACCTAATTGAAATTTGACTCCAAAACCAACTAAATGAATATGTGAAAACCTTTACCCAACGACAAAATCAATAGTACAAAACAGAAGAATAATGAAACGATAGAGACTGGGAATTTTTGGGGAGTACTAAAGAACAAATTTGCAGAAGAAGAATAACCCAAAGAAAAAGAAACAGAAAACATGGGATGAAGAAAACAGAATGTGCAACCTTTTGGGATTTTCTATTTACAAATTTAAAATAAAAAATAAAAAACAAAAACAAATCTAAAATAAAATTACTCCCTCAAACACACACGAGGATTCGAACTTAGAACCCAGAGATAAACTAACACACATCCAACCACCAAACCAGTAGGCTCATTTTAACACTAAAACACCGAAATAAACAAAACTTGTTGACCTATTCACTATCCCGAACCAAAACCCTCAAATCTTCTAACCCTAAAATCTAGAATGTCACATATTGAAACGTTGAAGTTTGGCTGAGTATGTATATGTCTGAAACACATGCTATGATATGTATGTTCTGGTTGGGTGTATGTTAATGAAGTAAAATATTGAATTTAGGTTGTGTCAATGCATAAAGAGTCTGTCAAGAGAATGTGTCTGTTCACCGTGGTGGTGTTTGATGAAGCCCGTCGAAACTGAAAACACAAAATTTGAAGGAAAAGTTCATGGCCATGGCACCCTCTGAATACGAACTAAGGAATGGTGAGTACTCAATGGAGTTTTCTACGTGTCCCGGGTTGATGATGGGCAAACTTTACGTAATGTGAGTTTAGGCAAATCCATATTGTAAACACGACAACTAAAAATAGCCTTTGTAGTGAACTCTGGTAGAAAAACCTTTGTGTCAAACTCCAAAAAAATGGTCTATATGGTGATCTCTGAAAATAATGCCTTTGTGGAAAATTTTGAAAAGAACGCCTTGGTGGCGTACTCTATATGATTGCCTATGCAGCGTGTTCTGTTAGACCTATGTGGCGTGAACTGTCAGGAATATCTGGTAAGCTATTGATCTGAATGTTTGTCTCTATGGTAAGACATGAATAAATTCTAGTCATTTTGTAATAAGCATGACCAATATAAGGAATTGATATGCTCTAAAATAAGATTTGAATAAAGTCGTAAGGGTTCCATGAAAAAGAAATATGTATCTGTATGTTGAGAAGGGTATTTGTCACAATGACATGTAAATATGGAAAAGTGTTATTGCATCTCCTTCTAAAATTATTCTGAATCTGAGTTAATGTTATTTTGAATTATGAGATTCTGATATAGCATGATGTGGAGTTCATCTGAATGTTATACGTAGTAAATTATTAGTATGCATATGTGTACAAAACTAGATTAGTGTATGTCAAGTAGGGGTGTAAACGTTCGATGAACTGTTCGTGAACCGTTCGTATAACATTCGTTCATGAATAGAGGTATGTTCGTTTCGTTTATGTTCACGAACAAGCTCATTTATAAGCTCATTTATTGACTTGTTTATGACTCGTTTATTTATTAATGATATTTTCTTATAAAAATTCCATTAGTATATATTAATAAAATTATCTTAAAACTTGTTTATCATACCATTAGTATATATTAATAAAATTATCTTGGTTTGTATTTTTATTTATAATATAATTATTAATATTTATATTTGACTATTTTATATCCGAACAATATATGTGTGTATGTATTTATTTTTGTTTGTTTATTATTTATTAACATTGTTCATGAACATATTCAAATATATGTTCATGAACATGTTCGTTAATGTTTGTGAACATGTTCGATTAAGTTAATTGAACATGTTCGTGAAAATTAAACAAACGAACATGAACAAAGATTTGAAATTCTTAACGAACACAAACTGAACACGAACAAGCTTAAAAATAAACAAATGAACATGAACAGAGGTTTGTTCGTTCTCAGTTCATTTACAGCCTTATGTTTGATTGTAAACCAATAGTATGAAATTCTATGTAAGTATCCTCCAAATATATGTATCCGTCCAAGATAATGTCAATGCGCAATTGTTTGAAATAAGAGTATGGGTTAAGGTATGGATTGTTGGAAGTGGTTTCTAAGAGTGTGTTCTATTAAGTAAGCATTATGGCATAACAGATCTGTGAAATATTTGGATGGATTCCTCAGTTAACAAGATATGAAAGATTAAGTATGATAAGGGTATAATAATCGTAGTATAAAGAAATGATAACACTGTATTGGTATTAGTCGAAGTAAATGATGCAGAATATGGTTGACTCATAGCAATTCATACAAGATTGCAAAGCATCCATCAATATATGGTTCATAAGCTCACTAAGTACTCTTGTACTTACAAGATTTGTTATTTCTTTTCAAGTAATTGAGAAGAGATTTTACTTGGAGGGATAACACCAGGAGTGCGCCAAGGTGGTGGCGAAGTGGGCTATTATCCATACAGTGGAGTTATGGTGTAGTTTAGGAATACGACCTTTGAATCTGTAATAAATAAATTTTCATTTTGTAGTGATTTAATTTGAGTATATTGTAATTAAATATATATTAAACACATCCTTTATTTTCTTATAATAAATTTTTGATTAAAATGTCATAGTACATGTTTCAATAAATAAGTAATTGTAAATTGACATTGTACGTAATGTGAGTCTTGTGTGGTAACACCCAAATCTGAACCCGGTGAATCGGGTCGGGTTTGGGGCATTATAGGTCCGTTTTTGTTTAATGAACTTAAGTTTTGATGTCTAGTTTTGAGATCCTTTTAAGTTTAGAACCTAGTTCGAATTGATTAGTGGTGTTATAGGCCATTTTTGCCCGGGCTCAGTACCCAAAACAGAAACCCAAACCCACCTAAAATTAACCTACCAACCCAAAAAAATTACAGACCCAATTACAATAACAGACCCAAAGCCCAAAATCAAACTCAAACCCTAAATCCCAACACCTAACTATTCTCAGAGGAAAACCTAACCCTAGCCCCAGCCTCCGCGCCGCTCCTCCTCGGGCGCAACGCCCACGCCTCGTCCCGAGGCCTGCTTGGCCACCTTGCACCGAAACGGCAAAAAGCCGAAAGCTTCGGCCTCGTCAACACTTCTAGCTGGCCGAACCTGCAACAAACGACAAACCAAAGCAGTAAAAAAAAGAAATGACATATTTATAGCGAAAAATTGTAACAGAAGAAAAAGAAAACAAAATAGGAAAGTAGGGATTTTTATTTTTGGCTATATAAAAGGCCAAGCACAGATTGGTAAAAGGGGGGGAGCCCACGAATATTGTATCAAAATATTTGAAAGAAAGGCAATAGAAAAGGAAAGTTTCTAAAGGTGATCTAAAATTTATTTTTTTTGATTTCTTCTTTCTTCTTTCTTTTCGGTTTTCTTCAAGATCAGTTTGTTATACTTCTTTTCTGTAAAAGAGAAAATAAAGAGAAAAAAGGGACCTTACCTCGCAATGCCTCTGAATACGCGCGAAAAGGAGCCAAAAAGCCCTATACGGTGAGGCTCCGACCACCATTCACGGTGGAATCAAGGCGGCGGAGAGGTGTCAAAGGATAGGGGCGAAACCCTAGAAGAGGAGCAGCAATCTTTTTAAAAAAATTATAAGCCGCAAAATGTCTTTTTTTTAAAGAAATTTTAGTTTAAATAATAACATAATACGGCGCTGTTTTGAGTTAGGGTTCCTAGCGCCCAAACGACGCTGTTTAACGACCATACCCGATGACCCGATCCAACCGCGGCTAGATCCGCGCGTTTTGGTATGGGGAGGGTTATTTGTGCGCCAGGTCCTCCACTTTTGCGCCTTGGCTCAATCTAGTTTCTGTTGTTTCTTTAAATTGGACCACCTATTTTCCTACGGATTTCATCTTAGTCCACATGCAATGCTGCGTTTTGATAGGGCGGGAAATATTTCTGATTAATCCTCCATTTTGTTCGCGCATTGCACATGGGTCCTTATTTGGTTTTATTTATGTTTTTCCCTTGTAATTCTGTTTTAGCTTCGATTTAATCCCTTTTGCCTTTTTTAGCTTACTATTAATTATTATTACTCTTATTATTATAGATTATTATATTTGTTCATATTTTCATTAATCTTTATATGTATGTATTGTTATTTTAAGTTATTATCATATATTAGTATTTAATCTCATTATGTATTATTTTCTCTTTTATAATGTATTAATAGTAGTATGATAAATTTATTGTATATTATTATATTAAGTTTCCTTTTATATTATTATTATATATTGATATTTAATTTCATCATGCATCATTTTATATATTTTCTATGTTAATCTAATATATATATATTTTTGTGATCTTATTTTATAATACCTTTTTAAACCCATTTATATACCTTTGTGTTTAAAAGATTAATATATAATATTTTGTGCAATACTACTATACATATATATTTACCTATAGTATGGATTCCTTTTAAAAGACCCTATTATATATTTTGCTTATTTCAATTTTTTATTGCTATATATATACCATTATATTAAGTTTTTGTTCTATTATTTAAATTAACTTATATACATTATTTTATATATTTATATAATATTGACTTTAAAATTCATTCACCTATTACTTACTTTTATTGATATTTTTATATTTCAAACCTTTATGTATTTTATTTAAATTCTTTTATACAAATTTCAATTCCTTTCTTTGTTATGTTTTTGTATTAGTTTGCATGATGTTTCGTTCGAGATTAATTTTCCAATTCATTTAGCCTTTAATTGTTGATATTGGTATAGATCTATTATATGGGACTATTACTTGTGTATGTATGTATTGTGTTGCTCATTTGTATGTAAAGGGTTATTTGAGTTCATTACATTGATATTCTGTCGTGCTTTATTCGCTTAAAAAGTTACGTTCAATATCATTTAAACTTCAAAATTATTTCACTCAAAAGCTTTTGAAAATAAAGGCAATACCCGATACTTGGGATCTTCGAGAGGATTGAACCCTAACGTGTTGGGTTTCAATTTTCTTCGTTGAATCTAAATAATCGAGAATGCTCTCTAATCAAAAAACATAAATAAAAGCTCATTATCGGGAATTCAATACGTTGTGTCTTAACGCATTGGATATGACATTTTGTTTTCTCGAGATGAGGATTTTTTTCTACAAAATAACAAAGGCAATATTTTGCATTTGGAAATCCGAGAAAGCGTGCCCTAATGTGTTCGGTTTCGATTTCTCGTTTAGCCAAATAGCCAAATACCCTCTTAAAGTTTCAAAGTACGGGTTTTGGAAACCATGAGGTGATCTTGGTTTCAAGAGTTTAAAGTATCGTATTCTAATGTGTTGGATGTGATATTCTTTCGGAACAAGAGAATCCTAAATTCCAACCCACATTATTCAAAAATTTGTAGGATCGTATTTTTAAAATTCTTTAAAGTTTTAATCTTCGACATTAAAGACACTAAATAATCAACTAGGTACCAATTTTGGCCGTTACAAGGGTGCTAATCCTTCCTCGTATGTAACCGACTCCCGAACCTGTTTTTCTAAATTTCGTGGACCAAAACCGTTGTTTTAATAAAATTAAATTGTAATTTAAAAAAACCACTTTTCAAGGTGACCTGATCACACCTTATCAAAAAGGATTGGTGGCGACTCCCGTATTCTTTTTCTTTTTCAAAATCCAAGTCGACCCCGTTTTTATCAAAAAATGGTGCCAACAAGTGGTAACTTTAATTTTTTGGTTTTTCTGTTTAGTTTGTTAGGTTCATTTCAAATATGTTATGAAAAAAATTAATTAAAATAATTATTGTTAGAGTTGTGTGACCCAAATTCTAAGAGATTGCTTACAAGTCAAGTTAAACAAAATGTATCTTCTTTCTAGATGATTTAGTATTTATGAGTATAATATATTTAGCATTTATTAGCATAATATATTTGACTTTGATTAGAATTAGGCTTTTTCAACCTATAAATAGATGTAGTCGAAATTCCTCTTGTAATCATTCGAATTTGACATAGTGAATTTTCTTCTCCTCTGCCCGTGATTTTTTTCCCCAAAAGGGTTTCCATGTAAAAATCTATGTGTTCTTTATTTTTATTTCTCTTTTCTTTGCGATATATTGTTATTATCGATGTTCTATTTTTACAAATTGGTATCTGAGCTTTCGGGTTGTTCATTATCGATTACGATAATGGCGTCTTTGAAGTATGAAATTTCGCTGTTGGATTGCAACACCAGATTTGTGTTGTGGTAGATTAAGATACAAGCAGTTCTTGCAGATGGATCTGGAGATGCCCTGCTAGGGATAGATAAGATGCCTTCGACATTAACAGATGATGAGAAGAAGCTTAAGATCGAAAGGCGTTAACACAATTACATCTGCATTTGTTTAATGAAATTTCACAGGATTTGATGAAGGAGAATACCGTCGTTGCATTATGGAAGAGGCTGGAACAAATATGTATGTCAATAAATCTAACCAGTAAGTTGCATATGAAGCAGCATCTTTATGCTCATCGTTTGGAGGAAGGTGCGTCTGTGCACGAACACTTAACAGTGTTTAAAGAAATTTTCTCAAACTTGGAGGCCATGGAGGTTTAGTATGATAAAAAAGATCTAGGGTTGATTCTACTTTGTTCGTTGCCCCCGTCTTATTCAACCTTTAGAGACACAATTTTATATAGCCATGAGTCTCTCACAATTGATAAGGTTTATGATTCTTTAACCTCATATGATAAGATAAAGCATCTTGTGGTTAAACCTGACTCTAAAGGAGAGATTCTCGTTGTTCGTGAGAGACAAAAACAGAATGCTGATGATGATCTTGGAAGGGCACAGGAATAGAATCCTCACGATAAATCTAAGGGTAGATCGAAGTCTTCAAACAGAGGTAAAACTTGTAACTTCTGCAAGAAGAAAGGGCACATTAAATCTGAGTGCTATAAGCTACAGAACAAGATCAAAAGGGAGACTGCGAATCAAAAGGAAAAACAACCAGAAAATTCTGGTGAAACTGATGTTGTAGAAGACTACAGAGATGGTGAACTTCTAGTCACTTCTGTCAACACTTCTCAAGTGAGCGAGGAGTGGAACCTTGATTCGGCTACACCTTCCACATGAGTCCCAATCGGGATTGGTTTACAACTTACAAAACAATTTCTAAAGATGTTGTTTTAATGGGAAATAGTGCTTCGTGTAAAATTGTAGGTGTTGGAACGATTAAAGTTAAGATGTTTGAAAGAGTTGTTAGAACATTTAGTGACATACGACATGTTCCAGAATTGAAGAAAAATTTAATTTCGTTGAGTACTCTTTATTCAAAAGGGTACAAATACACAGCTAAAAGTGGGTTTTTGAATATTTCCAAAGGTTCCTTCGTTCTGATGAAAGGGCAGAGAAAAACTACCAAGTTATATGTTTTGTAGGGTTTTATTGTTACTGGTGATGCAACTGTCGCTTCCTCTTCCTCGTCACTTGATAATATTACTAAATATTGGCATATATGCCTACGGCATATGAGTGAGAATGGCATGGCAGAATTGAGCAAAAAAAGGCTTATTGATGGGTAAGGAATTTGCAAACTAAAGTTCTGTGAGCACTACATTTTTGGGAAGAAAAAGAGAGTTCGATTCACTAGAGGAATCCATAACACGAAGGGAACGTTCGAGAATATTCATTCTGATTTGTGGGGGCCATCCAGAGTGCCTTCGAGAAGTGGAGCTAATTATATGCTAACTTTTATTGATGATATTTCAGAAAGGTTTGAGTGTTCTTCCTGAAGTAGAAAAACGATGTGTTTTCCATATTTAAGCCTTGGAAAACTATGATTGAAAAACAAATGGGAAAACAAATAAAATACCTCCACACAAACAATGGTTAAGAGTTCTGTTCTAATGAGTTTAATAAATTGTGCAAGTTAGAAGGGATCGTGAGACACTTGACACTTCGTCATAATCCACAGTAAAACAATGTTACAGAACGAATGAACAGAATGATCATGGAGAAGGTTCGGTGTATGTTGTCAAATGTCAACTTACCAAAGTCGTTTTGGGCCAAAGCATCTTCTACTGCAAGTTTTTTGATCAACCAATCTCCATTCGTTGCCATTGAGAAAAAGACTCCACAAGAGGTATGGTATGGTAATCCTGCTGACTATTCTAATTTAAAGATCTTTGGGTATCCTGCTTATGCTCATGTTGATAATGGAAAATTAGAATCGAGATCCATTAAATGTGTCTTTCTTGGCTATAAAGCTGGTGTAAAAGGGTATAAGTTATGGTGTCCTGCAAATAGAAAAGTTGTGATTAACAGAGATGTTATTTTTGATGAAACTACTTTGCTACCTAATTTATATCTTAAAGACTCTTCCAATAAAGAAAATTAAAAGCAAGTGGAGCATCAGATTAATCCAGAATCTACAATAGAGTCGACTCCTCAAGCTAGTACAAAAATTCATAATAGAGTTGTTTCTTTACCACAATACTCTATCGCCAAAAATAGAAGTAGAAGAGAAATTAGACCTCCAAAGAAGTATGCCTTATGCTTTAAATGTTGCTGAAGATATAAATGTAAACCAAGATTCATCTAATTATTCTGAGGCGGTTAGCTGTGAAGACTCAGAAAAGTGGATGTTTGCTATGCAAGAGGAGATGGAATCACTCTACAAAAACAGAACATGGGATCTTGTGAAACTTCCTAAAGGTAAAAGGGTTATTCTTTGTAAATGGGTGTTTAAAAAAAAAGAAGGGACTCCAGAAGTTGAAGAACCTAGATATAAAGCAAGACTTGTTGCAAAGGGTTACAGTCAAATTTCAAGAGTGGATTTCACAGATGTGTTCTCCCCAGTTGTCGCATAGTTCGATTCGAGCTTTGCTTGGTATTGTGGCCATGCATGATTTGGAGTTTGAGCAGTAAGATCTAAAAATTACATTTTTGCATGGAGAACTTGAGGAAGATATTTACATGCAACAACTAGAGGGTTTTACAATATCAGAAAAAAAAGACTATGTTTTCTTGCTAAAAAAGTCCCTTTTATGGTTTGAAACAGTCACCAAGACAGTGGTACATGAGGTTTGATTCATTTATGACTTCTCATGATTTCAAAAGAACTAGTTTTGATAGTTGTGTTTACTTTTAAAAAAACAGTGATGGTTCTTTTGTGTATCTACTCTTTTATGTTGATGACATGTTGATAGCAGCAAAAGATAAATGAGAGATAAGAAAGGTCAAAGCCCAAGTAAGTTAAGAATTTGATATGAAAGATTTAGGACCAGCAAAGAAGATTTAGGACCAGTAAATTGTACCTAAGTCAAAAGGGGTACATTGAGAAAGTTCTTTGCAGGTTCAATATGCAGAGTGCTAAGCCTGTTAGTTCTCCTTTAGTAGCTCATTTCAAACTTTCATTGGCTTTGTCAACACAATCAGATGATAAGATTGAGTACATGTCACATTTTCCATACTCTAGTGCAGTGGGATCTCTCATGTACGTTATGGTTTGTTCACGTCCAGGTTTATCATATGCAGTTAGTGCAGTTAGCAGATACATGGCGAATCTCGGTAAAAAACATTAGAAAGCAGTTCAGTGGATTTTAAGATACTTACGAGGTACTACTGATGTTTGCTTACAGTTTGGAAGAATTAGAGATGGAGTCATTGGGTATGTTAATGTTGATTTTGCTAGAGACCTTGATAGAAGAAGATCTCACAGGTTATGTCTTTACAATCGGAGGTTGTGCAATCAGTTGGAAAGCCACTTTGTAAACTAGAGTCGCTTTGTCTACCACTGAAGCTAGTACATGGTGATTACTGAGTACATGGCGATTACTGCTCTTTGTGATATTGTTGTGAACAAAATTAGTACTCATGAAAATCCTGCAGATATGATGACTACTTCCTATAACCAAGTTTGAGCATTGCTTAGACTTGGTTGGTTGTTGAAGTTAAACCCTTAAGGGGTTTTATGGAAGAGGTGAAAAACTTGTTCGTTGAGAATTTGTGTCAATGTGGAGATTGTTAGAGTTGTGTGACCCAAATTCTAAGAGATTACTTGCAAGTCAAGTTAAACAAAATATATTTTCTTTCTAGAAGATTTAGTATTTATGAGTATAATATATTTAGCATTTATTAGCATAATATATTTGACTTTGATTAGAATTAGGTTTTTTTCAACTTATAAATAGATGTAGTCGAAACTCCTCTTGTAATCATTCGAATTTGACAGTGAATTTTCTTCTCATCTGCCCGTGGTTTTTTTTCCGAAAGGACTTCCACGTAAAAATATGTGTGTTCTTTATTTTTATTTCTTTTTTCTTTGTGATATATTGTCATTACCGACATTCTATTTTTACAATTATGATTATAACTATAATCACCATACTTGAAAAAAAAAAGACTAAATAAGTATCGAATACTCCCAATATGCCCAACCTATATTGACTGGCTTTATACAAAGATCTTGTAGATTAAGTGCGAATTACTAATTACTTGTTATTGCTATGAAAAGATACTAATAATTAGCTAAACCAGTTGAGTATACTTTTTTGAGGAGATTAGTTGATACCATTAACTTTAAGAGATGGAAGTTGACATATGATACAGGCATCATATCCACCCTTGATACCCACTTCCCCTTCAAAAATTCATTTTATAAATTCATGCATATATTTTATGTACGATATTATTAATTTTAGAGACCTATACTGGCTCTTTCCTCGATTCTCTGCCTAGGTTTAGGTAAAATTTTATACTTAATTATATATTTAATTTGAATAATTAATTAAGATAATTATTGATTAATGATGTGCATATGCAATAGAATGATGGGGCCTTCCCAACACTTTCCTTTGAGAATATATTTGTTGAAAGAAAGCAAGCTTTTTCCTTCTTTTGAATCATTCACCTTTAAAATGTTATCATATGTAATTACTATAAAAAAATATACCTATAAATTGATAGATAGATATATTATACCAACATTTTAATAGTTAATATAAAATTAAGGTTTAAGGGTGAAAAGTCCTCAAACTTTTTTAAAAAAGCAATTAAGCCTCTGTTTTGTTTTGTACTCATTTAGGTACTTAAACTTTCAAAATGCATAAAAAAGGCACTTAAATCTTTACAATAAAAGCAATTAATCCCTTTTTTTTACAATTTTATAGAAAAAATTATAATTTTAATAATTTTATATTTTTATATTTTATTAAAATTTAATAATTTTCTAAAATTTATTATTTTATAATTTTTTCTAATTTTTAATAAAAGTAGGGGCTTAATTACTTTTTGAAAAATTTTGAGGTCTTTTGATGCATTTTGAAAGTTCTAGTATCCAATTGAGTGAAAAAAAAAGGCAAGGGTTTAATTGCCTTTTTTTTTTGAAGAAGTTTGAGGGCCTTTTTTTATGCATTTTGAAAGTTCAAGTGCTCAATTAAGTAAAAAAAGAAAAGAGGGGCTTAATTACTTTTTTTGAAAAAGTTTGAGAATTTTTAACACCCTTAAGCCTAAAATTAATGTTTTCCTTATTTGATTTAGCTCCTAAATTTATTCCTTTTCACTTTAGTCTTCAAAGTTTTTTTACTTAGATCACGACTTAGAATTATTTTTTGTCAAGCGATTCAGTTCTTTAATTTATTTGATTTTTAAAATTTTGAAGAAATTTATTAGACTTGGTTCAACTTGAATTTTATTTTATTCGATTTAATTTGAAAAAAATCAAATCAAATAAAAATTATAAAATAGAACTCATCAACTTGACTAACTCAAAATTCTTTCACGCTATTTGATCCAACACTCATCTCCTACTAGCCACTTATTTCCTCCACATATAAGATATTATTATTTCATAATTTGGAAATTTAAAAAATCTAAAATTATAAAAAAGAAATTAAAAATATAGAAATATAGAAATCAAATAATATATTAAAATTTTAAAAATTAAACAAAGAAATATACAAAAAATAAAATTTAAACAAATTATAAACAATATATATAAAACCTTTCATTCAATTTTAACTAGATGAGTGTTTTAAAATTTAAAATTAATCAATTATATAGTGATGATATCGATTCGGTTTGATTCAGTTGAGTTTTTTTTTTTTAAATTGAACTGTTCATTCTAATTTATTTCGATTTAATTTTTTGTTCTGAATTTTTAGGCTTATTTTAAGTGTGATTTTTAATTATTATTTGATAAAGTTTTAAATTTTTTTATAAATATTTAGAAAAAAAACGATGTGGTCGTCGGGATTCAACCTATTACGCTGAATGGCATGTTGGAGTCGCTCTCATTTTCGAGCCTAAAATCTGACAGCCTTTCAAATCTTAAGCAAGATTGTTTTTAGGCCTTCTTTGATTGGCCAACCCTAATTCCTAACTCTCGATCACATTCTAACCAGGAGTAGAGATCTCAATTTTCTCCCACAGCAAGCCCCATCTTTGTCTGTAATTGTCCAATTACCAGGTTGGGCTCCAATTATTTTGACCTCATTTTGGTCCCAAGTGATAGCCTTGGACTTCTTAAAGGCAAGCCCATAGAGTGGGCTCCCCAAAGCTTCTAAGGTTTCCTTCACGAGTTCTTAGTCCATGGAGAAATTGGGCCCATTACACAAAGGTTCAAACTTCTCTAAAACTGTTGTGGTGGTTTGAAAATTAGATTTAGAGAGTGATCTCAACATACATATTTTAAAATCATATTTTTAAAAAGTTTTAGGGTGAATCATGAAAAATCCTCCTACAAATTTCGTCCCCCAAAGCTTTAATAAGTATTAAGGATGAATTTCATTCTTATACTTTCGGATCAATACCATCCTTTTTTTAAAAAAAAATACTAAATCTTTAATCATGTTTTCATCTTATGGAGTGTGCCTCACATTTCAAATGAAACAGAGTCGATGTCGTGATGAGGAATAATTGATGTCCTGACGACACAACACGCGACGTCCCGACAAGAAGAACATGTCATCCTAGCAATGCAATGCATGGCGTCCTAATGAACCAAACACGACATCACGATATAGCAACATGTTCCCTACGAAACTGGGTTTCTTATCCAAGTTAAACTTTGTTATCTTTTTCCAATCTAACTCTGATTATTCTAGGGATGTTTTAGTCATATTTTCACATGAATTCCAGCCTATAAATAGGTCTTTTAGCAACCCTAGATAATTTTGAATGATAATAACAAAATTAAGAAAGTTTGTGGGAATTTTGGGAAAACTTTGTAATTTTGGGTGTAGGGTTTGTTTGTTTCTCCCTCTTGTACTCCTCTGTAGTTTTTGCCATTTTAGTAAAGTTTTCTTTGCTTGTGGTTTTCTATCCTCTTTGGAGGAGTTTTTCCATGTAAATATTTGTGTCCAATTTTCTCAATTTTTCCTTCATATTCGTTGCTTAATTCAGGCTTAACCCAACAAACTAGTATTAGAGCTTGGTTCGGTTTTCGCATACAACCCGTTCAGAGATGGCAATAAGTTATGATATTAAGAAGTTCGATGTGATCACAAATTTTAGTTTGTGAAAAATTCGGATGACGATAATTCTAGTTCAGAACGGTCTAAAAAATATCGTTCCAGGGTGAAGGCTCGCCGATGTGAATCAGACATAATGAGAAGAGCTTGATGATGAGGCACTGTCTGTTAGATCTGGTACCCTAAGTGTAGTATTTTCGTCTAAGTACACTTGTAGTTTTTCGAATAGAATAGTTAACAAAATTATTCATTAATTACATTAATACTTTGTATATTGTCCTCACATGGTTTTTGCACGCAAAGCAAAATGAAAGCAAATGTTTCTCACTAGTTGTCTAATGTTAACTAATATTAAGCGGTATTACATGGTCAGGTCATAATATGAAAAAACAACTTGTATTAGTAGATGAACTTAAACATGTCATTAATCTAATCAGAAATGAGCAAACTGATTGAACGACTAATATGTCGTCTATCAAGTCCAATTGGCAAAATGCCTTATCTTGGGCATCAGAGCGGATGACTCCAAAAAGATAGAGACATAGATATGACTAACTAGACTGACAGTACATCGGATAGGACCCAAGCAGAGTAGATCCTGGATCTGTTTATGGATTTATTTATTTGTGACATTCATAGTATGGCATGCCTAAATCTTGAGTGGATGGTGAACTATGTATGCGTGACTTGTACACTTTTATATAAGTAAAAGCCTGAGTTCAAATAAATAAGGAACTGAAAGCTGATGTGTTGAGTTTACGACTTCTGTAGTATATAGCGTCATTTACAGCAGTAGAATTCGTAGCCCAAAACATGGGTAAATGATATCCTCTCATTGGCATTACATGATTGATGAAAAGTAAGCGTTGCCACGGGTCGTCCGTCTTTGTTGTGGATGACTTGACCACTATTTGATAGTGATTGACTTTTCATGAAGGAAGATGTAATACTTACCATGAGATAAAATAGAATCATATTGGGAGAACAGATTTTATCCCAAAAAGATCAAAGATATCCTATGAGGGTAATACACTAATGACAAGGTCATGAGACGAGCACTTAGTAGTTGTTTTCGTAATGGTATGTCATTAGGGAGAGCTTAGTCACGATATTATAGTAGAATGACTTCGTGACTAAATGAGTTTATAATTAATAGGTGAAAATCAGAACTTAATTATAAATCATTTGAGCCTCAACTACATATGTCCAATCAATCCTTCCGTTAACTCATTGAAACTAGAAATAAATTACGTGTTTGAATAGAAATAAACGGAATGAATAGGAAAAGAGAAATAGGAAACATTGAAGAATGATTATGGTTTTCTTTGAAATAGAGAAATGAAATCATTTAGAAATAAATGTAAGTTTCCAAAAATGGAAATGGAAATTGAAATGATCCATTTGCAATCCTATATGGATTACTTAAAAAATGATCAAAAGGATAAGTTTATAATTTTGGACTGTTTTGAAGCGTGAAAATAAAAATAAATCATTCGGTCATAGTGAACATGTTGAGTTGTGAAATATTGAACATATTTTCTTAAAATTTTACGATGGGCAAAATCGTCAAAATTTTACCAAGGTAAAATTGTCAAAATTTTGCTAAGGGAAAAATAAGGATGAAAATATTATTTTATATATAAGTATTAAAGTTTATTTTGGGAAAATAGAAAAATTGAATCGGGTTGGATTACATTATAGAGTACTAGGTTAAAAAGGCCTAGTAAGTACTTGTAATTGGACCCGATGTGAAAGAGGCCCAAAAACCTCTCATAGACATGAAAAGGGCGACAACCTTAATAGTAATACTAGAGTGTGCCATCCATTCTAGTCCTATTCTAAGTAGAATGTTATTTTTCTATTTGAAATAAACCACTACAACTCAACATGGGTTATACATTCTCTTCCTATAAATAGATAGACCGGTAGAGCTATAGACACAACTTTGAGAGATTGTTATTCTGCCAAAAAATAGAGAGAATTTATTCTCAACTATTACATATATTTTTTCGGAATAATAATTCTATTGGTTTTTATTAAGAAGAGAGAATTTTTGTTTTCACCCCAAAATAATAGAAAACTTTTTCTATTTCTGTGTTTTGATTCAATTGGTTCGAGCCCACACTCAAAGCAGTTCGTGGTACAAGAATAGCGAAGAAGATCATTTGGTTGAAAGCTAGGAATAACGAACGTCCGCTAAGTCGAAAACACATGTACGAATTCAGTTAAGGTTTATTGTTATAAATATTACAAATCGGGTCGGTTTTCAAAATTTTAATTTTTTACTGTGCAAAAAAACTGTTTTCAAACCGGGTTTTTTCCAGCACTGTCAACACTTCAGTTGTACCTCACTAACAATGTATTGTAAGAGGTACTTACGAAGAAGACAACAATAGTCTTATGGAGGAAATTAAAAGCCCTTTATATGACAAAGTCCCTCGCAAATCGCCTGGTATTAAAACATCAATTATACATGTTCTATATGGTAAAAGGTGAGTCTATTAGGGTTCACATCAGTGAATTTGTTACTCTCTTTAATGACTTGAAGAATGTCGCGACTAATATAGACAACGGAGGTCAAACTATGTTATTGCTTTGTTCTTTACCATTTCCATACAAAACTTTCAAGGGAACCCTGATTTACGGTAGAAAGAGACTCTTGTTTGAGAACGTGAAGGGAAACTTATTAAGAAAAGATAAACTCAACAACAAGTTAAGTTCAAAGAGCAACTCAGATCGGCAAGCCTCGTTTTGGTTGCTAGAGGAAGGCAATAATCTAAGGATTCGGGTCAAAGAAGATCAAGGGCTAGATCAAAATCAAGAAATTGCGACAAGTAGTGTGGTTATTGCAAAAAGATGGGTCACAGTAAGTCAGAATCTTATAAACTGCAGAACAAAAATAAGAGGGCCATCCAAAACAATGAGAAAGGGAAGTAGAAAGTTGATATAACCGATGCTAGTGTAGATGAGGACAGAAGTGATAATTTATTACTAGTGTCAATGATCGAAAGGTCTAAGTTCACATCTGAGTGGGTCTTGAATTTAGGGTGTTCCTACCATATGTGCCCTAACAGGGACTGCTTCTCCACATATAGTTCGATTAAAGATGGAGTTGTGATTATAGGAAATAACTCACACTACAAAATAACCAGCATTAGTACCATTCATATTAGGATGCATGAAAGATCAAACATTATCAGATGTCAGGCATGTGCCTGATTTAAAGAAGAATCTCGCCTTTTTGGGTATTCTATACTCGAATGGTTGCAAGATCGTTGTCAAATGATTTAAAATTTATATTGTAGAGCTTTTATTTTGATGAGATGATATAAAGTTGTCAGCCTATACATTTTGCAAGGTTCAATAGTGTTCTGTTCGATAACAATTACGGAAATAGAGGCGAGATCGTCGCCATGTCACGATGAGGACTCTTTTGGCGTCACAACGACACGGAAAAATTTACTTTTTACGGATTCTGAATCAACCTAGTTGTGGCATATGCGACTCAGTCATATGAGTGAAAAAGACATAACCGTTTGGAATAAAAAGAGGTCTTCTTACAGGCTTCGGAGTTAGAAAGTTTGATTTCTGTGAGCATTATGTTTATGGGAAGCAGACTCAAATGAGCTTCGATTCAGCTATGCATAATACTAAAGGGACCCTTAACTACATTCATTTCGATTTATTAGGTCCGACTCCAGTCATCTTCAATGGAGGTAGTAGATATCTTCTAACTTTTATTAATGATCACTTTAGAAAAGTTTAGTTATATTTCTTGAAATACAAGAATGAAGTCTTAGGGATCTTTAAGCAATAGAAGACCTTACATGAAAAACAGACTGGGAAGTTTGTAAAGCGGCTAAAAATGGATAATGGTCTCGAGTTCTATTCAAGTGAGTTCAACAATTTTTGCAAATGGAAAGAAATTGATAGACCACACAATTGTAGGTACCTTGCAACAAAACGAAGTTGCCGAACGAATGAACAGAACATTACTTGAGAAAGCTCAATGTATGTTTTCCAATGCAGGCTTAGAAAAGGAGTTTTGGGGCAAAGCAACAAACCTAGCAAGTTATTTAGTGAACTGGTCTTCATATCGAACTTTGGATGGAAAGGTTCCTGAAGAGATTTGATCAGGTAATCCTTTTAATTACTCTAACTTTAAAGTATTCGATTCTCCTGCTTATCCTCAAGTTAGTCAGGGTAAGCTTGAAAATAAGGGTTATGAAGTGTATTTTCTGGGTTTTGCTACTGGGATAAACGGCTATAAGTTATGGTGCCTAGAAACGAGTAAGATCATCGTCGGTAGAGATGTTACATTTGATGAAACATCGATGATTTTGTCAAAAAGGGGTTCGTATTTTTCTGGTTTTTGCTATTTAGATAAAAGACTATAAGTTATGGTGCCTAGAAATGAGTAAGATCATCATTAGTAGAGATTTTATGTTTGATGAAACATTGATGACTCTATCAAAAAGGGGTTTACTAGGTCAAAACAACATAGAAAAGCCGAGTGTTTCAAGCAAGGTGGAGCCGAAAAAACAAACGGCGACATCACGATGTCATAAAGATCGACGTCACAACATCACAATGAACAGGGGTAACGTCTCGACGAAGAGAATCGTCATATCACAATATCACATAGAAATCATGAAACGGATGCCTTTTTGAAGCAATAGAAGGTTTTTGAAGCCTCTCCATCCCAATCAGAGACCCTTCAAGATTATAAGTCAGCCCAATACAGAAAAAAGTGAGAGATGAAACCACAAAAAAAATTGTGAAGGAAATCTAGTGGCATATGCTCTAAGTGTTGCGAAGAGCATTGATTCAGCCTACCCTTCGAAGTATTTAGAGGCAATTTAGGCTTTTGATTCCAATTAGTGGCTCGTTGCTATGGAAGAGAGATGGAATCCCTTCAAAAGAACGATACTTCGCAACTTGTTAAACCACCCATCCAAAATTAATCGATTAAAAACCATGTTCAATTCTAAGTTTGAGATGAATGATCTTGGTGCAGCTAAGAAAATTTTAGGGATGAAAATTTTGAGAGATAGACACTCTGGGAAGCTGTTTTTGTCACAATAGAGATACATAAAGTGGTTTGAATGCAAGATTCTAAACCAGTTAATACTCCCTTAGTTGTACACTTTAGACTTTCGACTTCAGATTCACCACAAGCCAAAGATGAAGAAATGTACATGTCTTTGGTTCCTTATTCTAATACAGTCGAAAGTCTAATGTATGCAATGGCTTGCACTTGTCCCGATATTTCACATGTTGTTAGTGTAGTAGTAGATACATGACCAAACTCGACAAATTACTCTGACAAGCTATTAAGTGGATACTTAAATATTTGAGGGGGATTTCCAATACTTGTTTAGAATTCGAAAGATGTTTAGTAGGTCTAGTCGGCTATGCGGACTCGAATTATGCTGGAAACCTATACAAAAGAAGGTCTTTCACAAGTTATCTGTTCGCTTGCAGTAACTACATAATTAGCTGGAAAGCCACCTTACAGGCCACTGTCGTATTATCAATTACAGAGGTAGAATATGGCTATCACAAAGGCTGTGAAAGAGGCCATTTGGTTGAGAGGTCTATTCAAAGAGCTGGTTAATAAAAACGACAACTGTTGTATATTGCGATAGTCAAAGTGCCATACATCTCACCAATGATCAGATGCATCATGAAAGAACAAACATATGGATATTCAGTACCACTTTGTTCAAGAGGTGACCGTTCAATAAGATGTTTAGATTCACAAAATCGGCACAGAAAACAACCCAACAGACATGATGACAAAAAGCCTTCCGATTTCCAAGTTCAAGCATTACTTAGATTTGGTAAACATTCGACAAAGATCAAGTTAGGCCCTTAACAGGACTTAGCAAAAAAGACGTTTCGAAAATATAAGTTAAGGTGGAGATTTGTGGAGTGTGCCTTGTATTTCGGATGAAATAGAGCCGAAGTCGTTACGAGGAAGACAGGACGTCCTGACGGCACAACACACGACATCCCAACAAGAAGAATTCGTTGTCCCGATGACGCGATGCATGGCGTCCCGACAAGCTAAACACAACATCATGTTGTGGCGAGGTGTTCCCTACGAAACCATGGTTCTTCTCCTAGTTAAACTCTGTTATCTTTTCCTAGTCTAACTTTGATTATTCTAGGAATATTTTAATCATATTTTCACATGAATTTTAGCCTTAAATAGGCCTTTTAGAAACCCTAGATAGTTTTGAATAATAACAACAAAATTAAGAGAGAGTTTGTGGGAATTTCGGGAAAACTTTGTAATTTTGGGTTTGAGATTTGTTTGTTTCTCCATCTTGTACTCTTTTACAGTTTTTGTTGTTTTAGTGAAATTTTCTTTACCCGTGGGTTTTTATTCTCTTCGAAGGGGTTTTTCCACGTAAATATTTGTATCCAATTATTTCGAATTTTTATACGTATTCGTTGCTTAATTCGGATTTAACCCAACACATCTCTACATAAAATTCTATATAAATGCATTTCATCCTCAATATGAATTTTTGTTTAGAATGTATTATTATATATTTAAATCTAATAATAAAAGTTCTTAAAATAATTAGTTACATTTAAAATAAAAGTAATAAACCCAAAATAAAATCTACAATATTAAATAATATTATATTTGATATAGCGTCGATGCATGAGTCCCATGCATTATCAATAAACCATAGTTTATCACCTTGTTAATTAACAAAATAAAGAAAATTAGATGATTTAAAAATAAATATTAATAAATTTATTTAAACCTAAATACAATTTTCTTTTCTTCGAAACTCTCCCATGACTTCATTCAAGACCAAACTCTCCTTCACCTTATTTCCTCCCACTCAAAGACAGTAATCTAAAAAGAAAATATGTTGAAATTAACTACAACACATTGAAGTCCAATTGACAGTAGCTAAGTATAATAATTAATAATTTATAGTTGAAACATGTGAAGTAATTGGCAATATATTTGAAGGAAATTTGTGAAAATTTGAAACAACAATAGCTTTGGGTGGCAACAAAGCAGTAGCCTAAATCGAAGCCAAAGATTGGAGCTATGGCAACAATAATTGGAGCACTGCATTGACTACCTTTGAAGGAGAGTAATCGATTGAAAATAGAGACGACAACAATTGTAGATGGAAGGAAAAGCTCATCCTCTTCCTGTAATTTTTGAAAATTGAATTATCTTATAATACTAAAGTGATCCCTAAAAATATTAAAGAAATTAGTGCAATTGGCTTCTTTCAAATCTAAATCATTATTTTCAAAAAGGTTTCTATCTCCATCAAAATAGCTTCTCTTCATTAAACATTCCATCAAATTAGAAAAGAAGAAGAAGAAGAAGATAAATAGCAAGTTTCTCATCTTTCTGTAGAGATGGAAGCCGATTGGGTAAGTTCATAACTTCAAAAATATCTAAAGAAGAAAAGAAAATTGTCATTAATTTTAATTAGATTTAAATAAATTTAGTAATATTTATTTATAACTCTTTAAAATTTTTTCATTTTATTAATTAACGACGTGACAAATTGTTATATCAAATATAATTTATTTTAAATTTTATATTTACATATAATTATATTTATATATATCCAAAATCATATTATGATATATCCACTCTTGCATTTTCAAACTTGAAGTTTTAATACAGCAATTAAATAGAAAGTTTAGTGATTAAAAATATTGCATTCTAAAAGAAAATTACGGATTTAAGCTTGAAGACACATGCTTGAAATGGAAATCGTGTACTTCCAAACATAAATTATAAAACAAACATGAAGCAACAAAAACAAACCAGAATAATCTTCAACAGTTACTTTGCTCAGGATAAAGTTTCGAATTTTCACCAAATCAACCTTGGCATGGTTAATTTCGGAGAACGTAATGGTAGGGATAATATCACCTCATTTTTCTAAACAAATTAAAATGATTATTATCCTTAAAATCTTTGACTCACTGGTGCACAATCTTACAAAGTTCCAAGCTTGAAACAACAGTCAAAATGATAGATTTGGAGACTAGTAGTTTTAGTATTGTTTTTGTTGGACGCATGGCACGTTTCTTGCAATGATAAATATCATTTGGCACTATCAAAAACAGTAAGAACTTGGGTCCTTTTCAGCAAATGGGATTTTGCTTTCTTATAATTATTTGAAGTCGTGACCGGATCAAGAAGAAGGTCTGAGCTGCATCTGCCAGAGCTCACACCATAGCTAACAGAGCCAAATCCAGTTCATTTCCAGGTTGGGGTTTTTAGTTTCCTTTTATTTCTTCATCTCTTTCTATCTAATTGTTTCTTGGAATTTCTGGATATTATCTATTTATTTCGGATCAACTCTTTGTTTTAGAGTATTTATGAGTAAAATGATATGAATGGTTGCCTATTTGTTAGTTACTGGCTACTTAAGAAACTGCCAATTTTGATTTGGTTGTCATGAACTTGAACTACTGGAAATAAATCTTATTTGAAAGTTGTAATATGAAATATTGCGATATTTATGATTGTGCTTTCTCTTAATTTCTGCAGGTACTGAACTAATTAGTCATTAGGTTTTTGTAGCTAACTTTCCTACTTTGGCTGCTGCTGTTGCTTCCTTCCTATTCTGCTATAGTTCTAGTAGTGTTGGCTGAGGGAAGTTTCATTGATCCCCAAAAAGTGGATTGCAAAAGACAGATATTTGTCTGCATTAAGGACATGGTTGCATTATCTAAATTTCACATATACTATTGGATAAAGGCTTGCTTGATTATGTAGGGTTTATAATTTGAAAATCACCCATGTTTTAAGCACATAAGCAATCAGCTTCCCTTTAGATCCCCTTATTCCGTGAATAGCTAGCTGACCCTATTTTTTCCAGAACTTGAAATCAATCCGTCTGTTTGGCTCTGTATGTTGTGGCCTGCTTTCATTCCATCTACTTTTTTCTCAAGAAAAAAACATAGAAACTTAGAAGCACAAAACAATGGCTGAGGATTTCCCCATTATTATTCTGTTAAAGTGATACTGTTGCTTGGTTTTCACTTATGGAGTACAGTTACCTACGAATTCTCGAAGAACCCCAAGAGCCATAAGCACGTTTTGCTTACCATTTTCTCTGTTCATACTCTTTCAACATTCCCTATATTTTCAACTCGCTTTGGATGAATATGAAACCGGGTAAAAATCTTCCTCTTTCTTGAATTATGTGATATGATGGATTTATGGTGTTCTCTCCCTTTGCAGCAATGATTGCCCCTATAGCGGTAGCTTTGACAGTGGGCCTCCTGGGATGGACTTATCGAGCATTAAAGCCGCCCCCTCCAAAGATATGTGGCTCACCCGATGGGCCTCCTGTCACTTCTCCCAGAATTAAGCTCAGTGATGGGAGGCATTTGGCTTACAGGGAAGCTGGAGTTCCCAGGGAAGAGGCTAAGTACAAAATAGTTGTCATTCATGGCTTTGGCAGCTCCAAAGATCTGAATTTACCTGCATCTGAAGTATGAACTTTTGGTTATTTACAATTTTGCGTACCTTATCATATTTTGTTCTAAACTTGTTAATGGAGTTTTTACTTTGTTACAAATTCTGAAATTTTACATGGAAGGATGACCGGTAGTTTGCATTATTGCAACAGACTACGCACTACATTTATGAGAACTTCTATCATCTCTAGGGGACATGATCTTTGTTACCTTAAACCGATATCAAGATATAAAATAGGTTTTATGTTTTGTTCTTCTTCTATCATCTCTAGGGGATATGGTCTAGTAATATATTTTTAGAAGTCTTGTGTTGCAAGTGTAAAACTATATATGGTAATACTTGAGAGTTGCTAATTTAGTGAAAGGGTATGAGTGAGACTTCTTCCGTTTCATCCCTGGAAGATCCCTGCTTTGGTGGGCCATGACTAGTTTATGATCCATTTTGTTGTTTCAGCAACTGCTTGAGTTTAGTTTTTATCTTCAGAAAGCTTAAGTTTTTTATTTGAAAAGAAGATACTGTGACTTCAGCATTATGGTTTGGTTTTCAGGAACTTGTAGAGGAACTCAGGATCTATTTCCTTTTCTTCGATAGATCAGGTTATGGAGACAGTGATCCAAATCCATCACGCTCAGTGAAGAGTGAAGCATATGATGTTCAAGAACTAGCTGACAAGTTGCAGATTGGTTCTAAGTTTTATGTGATTGGGATCTCAATGGGAGCATACCCTGTTTACAGTTGCTTAAAATACATACCTCATAGGCATGTTGCTAGATTTGTTAACAGATTATAAGCTTCTTATTTTTTTCTTCCTTTTGACTTTGCAGAATTCTTGCTTTCTAATTCTACTAAACGGAAGAAGTTACTTTGGCAATGGATTTTCTCATTTTTACAGATTGGCAGGGGCTTCTCTTGTAGCTCCCTTTGTTAACTACTGGTGGCCTTGTCTTCCTGCAAATTTATCGAATGATGCATTCAGTAGGTTGCTTGCACAAGACCAATGGTCATTCCGAGTTGCACATTACACCCCTTGGTTGTTCTACTGGTGGATGTCCCAGAAATGGTTCCCTTCACTAAGCATTCTGGCTGGAAATATGGCGATTTTCAGCCAAAGTGATTTGGAGATCCTGAAGAAGTGGTCCGAAGCTCCAAGTGTCGGTCAGGTTGTTAAGTTCTTATAAATTGATTCATCATTAGAAAGAAAAAGAAACTGCTATAGATTAATGCATCACAAAATGTTTTTCTTAAAGTCCCTAAGCACGCATTGCAGACCCGTCTTCAAAGAGTTATTCTTAGACATTACATTCCACCATTGAATATATAAGTTATTTAATTTGCATGTTATCACTGCAAGTATCTCCAACTTATGTTGCTTAGCGACATGTCTGACTGCAGGAGAAGATTCAGCAGCAAGGTGTTTATGAGTCGCTGCATCGAGATATAATGGTCAGTTATGGAAAATGGGAATTTGATCCCATGGATCTAATTAATCCTTTTCCAAATAATGAGGGCTCGGTCTATATTTGGCAAGGTTATGAAGACAGAATCATTCCATTTCAAGTAAATCGTTATCTCTCCGAAAAGCTTCCATGGATTAATTATCATGAAGTTCCTGATGCTGGGCACCTTCTGATTTTTGAGAGCAAAAACTGCGAAGCGGTTTTACGGGAACTTGTGCAGAGGTAAGACCCCAGTATATGTACATTATTCGGTGAATTGTTCAATGTTTTGGATGTGTTTTACGGGATACTTCATTTATCATTTGTAAGATGCTCTACTAGAAATTTAAGTGAAACCAGTAATATATATGCTAAAATCTGCACCTTTTTTCTTCTTTTAACCTTAAAAGGAGGAACTTGGTTTTAAACAGAAACCAAAAGTGGTTATATAGTCGACCAAGATGGTTTGATTGAGTGATCTTGATTAACACCCGTTCATTTGATATTCAAGAATTTGCCCATACACATTCAGCTAGGGGTGAGCAAAACTCGATTCGACTCGAAAAAATCGAAAAAAAATTCGAATTTCGAGTTAAACGAATCGAGTTATTCGAAGTTAATCGAGTTATTCAATCAACTCAATTTTTTTTCAATTTCGAGTTCAATCGAGTTGAGTTTTCAATTCAATAACTCAATAATTCAATATCAAACTATAATATTTTACATTTTACCCCAAACTCCCAAACCTTTTTACTTTTTCCTCAAAACTTTTACTTCTTCCCACTTTCTCCCCAAAACTTTTACTCCCTCCTCCCTCCCAACCCCAATCTACCCAAAATCCATTTCCCACCAAAATTTTACTCTCCCATTTATTTTTTCTCAAAATTTTACTCCCAAAAACCCTTAAAACCTTTTATTTTCCCCCAAAATTTTTACTCCCTCCCATTTTTCCCCTAAAACTTTTATTCTCTTCCCATCTCATCTCTCATCTATCCCAAACCCTTCCCCCTCCAATTTTTTTTAAATATTTTCCCTCCAAAATTTTACTCCCCCTATTTACTTTCCCTCAAACTTTTATTCCCCAAAACTTTTTATTTTTCCTCAAAACTTTTACTTCTCACCCTTTACTCCCAAATAAAAAATCAAAATATCTAAATAAAAAATCACTAAACATAAATAGTAATAATTTTATTTATATCTACTATTTATATTATTAAATTAAATTTCACATTTTATATTATTTATATTATTGAATTGTTTAGTCATATTGAATATTTATATTAAAATTGAATTATTAATTATGCCATAAAATATTCGTGTTAAAATTGTATATTGGTATCAATTTCACATTTTATTTTAAAATAACTTTTATTAAAAATCATATTTTACATTTAATATATTTTTAATTCTAAAATACATAGTGACAAGAATCAAAATAATTGAAACAACTAAGCAAGCAAAGAAGCTAACCAAGATATAAAAAATTAATAAATAAATTATGAAGTGATGAAAGTTAATAAAAATTTGATTAAGGTGGACAAATTTTATTACTACTGGGTGACAATGGTTACAAGGACCTAAAATTATTTTTAAAATTTAACTCGAACAAATATATTCGATTCGATTCGATTCGAATTCCATCTCACTCGACTCGATTCGAGAAAACTTCAAATAAAGTTAGGATGATAAAATGAGATTCGAAAACTCGATTAACTCGAAAATTTTCGATTCGATTCGATCGAATGCTCACCCCTACATTCAGCTCCAACCTAAGTTTCATGTGATTGAGAAACAAAACCGTAAGAACTCCTGAATTGATCCCTTGAAAAGAACCCAAATATTTTCTCTTTAATCGAAACTTCTGTGGATCATGCAAAAACAGAGCTCCTAAGTCCGAAGTACATTTTAAGAAACCATATGTACAAACGGCAAATGTAGTAATTTTTTTCAATACTTTCAAAAATTGGTTTTCAATCAAATTTTAAGCTGAACTAAATGTTATTTACTTGCATTGAGTGTTTAATCAATGGCGTTCTGTATCGATGAATTTGATCCAATGCAGCACAAAATTTCATTTCTTCCGTTTACTTGTGGGAACGTCTTTAAGGTGCACTAGTTTAAACTTCAAAATATTGATTTTGATCATCTTAAGTATTGAACTCTTAGACACCCAAAATCTCGAGAATCATTTGGTAAAATAAGAGGCAAATTATTCTTATTTTTCACAAGGAAATCAAGTTTTTAGTATTGTTAGAATAATAAATAAAAAATGTGAAACAAGAAAAGTGAAAGATAATATTAGAAAAATATGAAGGTTTTGAGGCGTGTAAAACACTTTCTTTAATGTTTTTATATGTTTTCAAGATACAACACAACACTAAACACTCTAAAAGGAACATGAAAAATGATTAGCAGAGAAGTCATTTATATAGACAAATGTATCTTTTCACAATATACCTTTTTCTACAACGTATCTTTTAATAAGAAACTCTTTAATAATATTATTTTGTTTTACAAAATAACTCTACATAAAGTTATGTCTTTGTCAAACTTCACATACAAAAGTTATGTATTTACGATACAATTTGTTGTGAGTGATAGCATGGGACAACAAGAAGCTTAGCATGAGCAGCAATTCCAGCAAGTCCCCATGATGATGACCAAGCGTATTAAGCAACAAAGCCCAAAAACAAGCACTCGACCAAGGGTGCCTTCTAGAAGGTTGAACGATTATGTATTGAGTGCCATGTTAACTGAAGCTAGGTTAAAGGAAATCTAACGATACTAGTAGAAAAGAATTGTTGAAAGTTGTCAACAATGCAGCAGCAAGCAAATGTCCACAAGAATGCAGCATCAAGCTAATGTCTATTATGTATTTTGGTTATTAAACTTTTGTAACATGTGACTTTTATTGGTTTGATTGTAACTTTTTGTTTAGCTAAGGATTAATCAAGTACTTAGTTGATTTAGTAACTTTTTAGGTTATCATTAAGTTGATTTTACAGCTTGGATAGTAGCACAAGTTAAGTTTGTTTTCTTCTAATGTACTTGAACTACTTATGTACATGTTATATTGCTAATTGAAGTAATGAGATAAGTCAACACTTTTCTCTCATCCAACATCCGTTTTGCTTCTATTTTTCATCTTTTAAACATAAGTTTTTGGTGTTTTGATCTTTGCATACTGATTTAAACTCAACAAATGGTATCAAGAGCCTGTTATCTTTGAGGGCCTTTTGCTATGTGTTGTTCCTTGAGTGATTCGTGCTTGAAAGAAAAGAAACAGAAGTTGTTTTTGTTGGTTTTTTTAGTTGCTGCAAAAGAATGAGTTTCTCACCACCACCACCACCACCACCTGTCTTTGCTGGTGAAAACTATAACATTTGGGCTGTAAAGATGAAAACATATTTACAGGCTCATGATCTGTGGAGTGTTTTTCAAGTTGACACAGAGCCACCACCTTTGAGAGCTAATCCAACCATAGCTCAAATTAGGCAGCACAATGAGGACTGTGCCGAAAAGTATAAGGCTATGTCATGCCTTTAAAATGGAGTTTCAGTTATGATCTTCACACGAATAATGGCTTGTGACACTCCAAAGCAGGACTGGATAGACTCAAGGAAGAGTTTCAAGGGTCAGGCAAAACCAGGTAGCAGCAGTTGATCAACCTAAGAAGGGACTTCGAGAATCTGAAGATGAATGAGTCTGAAACCATCAAGCAGTATTCTAACAGGATTATGGCTACAATCAACAACAGAAGGCTTCTTGGGGATGATTTTAGTGACAAAAGAATAGTTGAAAAGTTCATTACAACTCTTCTAGAGAAGTATGAGTCAAAAATTTCTTCCTTGCAGGATTTTAGGGACCTATCAGCTATATCCTTGACTGAGCTGATAAATACTCTCTATGCACAAGAGTAGAGAAGAGCAAACAAGATGGAGGAGCATTTTGAAGGAGCCTTTCAGGCCAGAAGCAAAGAAAGCTCAAGCTCGAGCTCAAGCTACAAGGGTAAGAAGCCTTGGTCAAAAAAGAAAGAAAAAGGGAAAAAGGATGCTGCTAAAAGGAAGTTTCCACCATGCACTCACTGTAAAAAGTCCACTCACTTAGAAAAATATTGTTGGTACAGGCCAGACATTCAATGTAGAAGCTGCAAACAACTTGGCCACATTGAAAAAGTTTGCAAGAACAAGGCAAAAACACAACCACAACAGTAGAATCAAGCTCAAGCTGCTAAGGATGTTCAAGCTCAGGAGGAGCATGTTTTTACTGCTTCTTGTTTTGTAAGTTCGAGCAAAGTCAGAAAGAATTGGTTGATTGACAGTGGCTGCACTCATCACATGGCATCAAATAAAGACATGTTTAGGGAGTTAGATACTAGTTTTGTGTCTAAAGTCAAAATTGGGAATGGTGAGTTCATTAAGGCCAAAGGCAAAGGCAAGGTTGTGATCTGTACTCAATCAAGTAACAAAACCATTTCAGAAGTTCTTTTTGTACCTGATATTGACCAAAATTTAGTTAGTGTTGGTCAGTTGTTAGAGAAGGGTTACTCCCTTATTTTTTAAGGAAAGACTTGTGTGATCAAGGATTCTTTTGGTCAAGAGCTAGTGACAGTAGCTATGCATGACATATCATTCACTTTAGATGTGAATCAGTTAGAAGCAAAGGCACATACTGCTTTGACTGATGAATCATGTTTGTGGCACAAGAGGTTGAGGCATGTGAACTATAAGTCACTTGGTTTACTGCATAAGATAAGCCTAGTTGAAGACATGTCCAGGATTGAGCCTAAGAATGATGTATGTGAGGTCTGTCAGCTTGGCAAGCAGACCAGAGTACCTTTTCCTATTAAAAAAGCTTAGAGAGCTCAAGAGAGGCTCCAATTGGTCCATACTGATATTTGTGGACCCATGAAAACCTCCTATTTGAATGGTAGCAGGCATTTTATGTTTTTATTGATGATTGCACCAGATTTTGTTGGGTGTGTTTTCTGAAACAAAAGTCAGATGTGGTTGATTTCTCCTGCAAGTTTAAGGCATTGGCTGAGAATCAAGCAAGCTCTAAGTTGAAGATATTGAGGGCAGATAATGGGACTGAATATGTGTCTCAAAATTTTCAAAAAATTTTGTGATAAAGCTAGAATTTAGCATCAATTAACCACCATCTACACATCATAGCATAATGGTGTTTGTGAGAGAAAGAATAAAATTGTTCTCGATATGGCCAGGTGTCTGTTGTTTGAAGGGAAAATGCATAACATTTTTTGGGCTGAGACAGTAAATACCTCTGTGTATTTGCTCAATAGACTGCCAAAAAATTCATTTAAAGGCAAAACACCATTTGAAGCTTGGTTTGGACACAAGCCAACTATATCACACTTGAAGGTATTTGGTTGCATATACTACACTCTTGTGCTAGCTGAAAAAAGGTCCATGCTTGGAGTCTTTGTTGGCTATAGCAACATAAAGAAAGGGTATAGAGTCTTTGATCCATCCACTAAAAGGATTGTTGTGAGTAGAGATGTGAAATTCAATGAGGGCAGCTATTGGAAATGGGATGGAATAGATGCAAGTCTATCTGATCAAGACCAGCAAGACCTTGACCTAGAGCATGTTAAGAATGAAGCTGAAACTAAGGATGGATATGATGATGTACTTGTTAGAGGTACTAGGACTATTATGGACATCTATGAAAGATGTGATATGACCATTGTTGAGCCTTCCAAATTTGATGAGGCTGCAAAGGAGGGCTGTTGGAAAGAAGCAATGGAGGCAGAAATAAAGATGATTCATAAAAATGACACATGGAAGCTGGTTGATAGGCCAGTAAACAGGAAATTTATTGGTGTCAAATGGGTGTTCAGGACCAAGCATAATGCAGATGGGTCACTGAACAAGCACAAAGAAAGGCTGGTTGTGAAAGGATATAGTCAACAACATGGTATTGATTTCTCTGAAACCTTTGTACCAGTTGCAAGGTTGGACACCTTAAGGCTATTATTTGCCTTAGCTGCTCAAAAGTTGTGGAAAATGCACCAACTGGATGTCAAATTAGCTTTCTTGAATGGACTTCTCAAGGAAGAGATCTTTGTTGAGCAGCCAGATGGTTTCAAAGCTCTTGGTGAAGAGCATAAGGTTTACAAGCTTAAGAAGGCTTTGTATGGCCTAAAATAGGCTCCAAGGGCCTGGTATGATAGAATTGATGCCTACTTGTCAAGTCTGGGGTTTGAAAAGAGTATCAGTGAGCCTACACTCGATGTGAAAAAGGGTGAGAAAGAGACCTTGTTGATTGTGTCTTTGTATATGGATGATTTATTGGTTACTAGTTGTAAGTGTAAGTTGATTGAAGAATTCAAGAAGCATATGCAAGAGGTTTTCGAGATGACTGATCTAGGATTGATGACCTACTTTCTTGGTATGGAAGTAACATAGAATGAACATGGCATCTTCATAAGCCAACAAGCTTTTGCTTAAAAAATTTTAAGTAAGTTTTGCATGGCAAACAGCAAGCCTGCTAGCACTCCTGTGGCACAAGGAGAAAAACTCTCCACCAACAGTGACCATACATGAGTGGATAAGAAAAGCTATAGAAGTCTAGTTGGTTACCTGCTCTATTTGACAGCAGCAAGGCCAGATATCATGTATGCAGTCAGTATTCTATTGAGGTTCATGCAATGCTGCAATGCTACTCATTTCAAAGCAGCTAAAAGAGTCCTAAGGTATGTTAAAAGGACCTTAAGCTATTGAGTGAAGTTTGAGAAGGTTGAGGAGCTGAAACTGGTTGGCTATTTAGATAGTGACTGGCCAGGCCCAGTTGATGACATGAAGAGCACATTGGGCTATTTTTTCACTCCAGGCTTAGGAGATTTCTATTCGAGTTCTAAAAAACAACAAACAGTAGCTCAATCCACTACAGAGGCGAGTATATTGCAACTGCTACTGCTGTTAATCAAGAAATTTGGCTAGGAAGCTTTTGAGCGATTTGAATGTTGATCAAGAGGAAGCAATAGAAATCAAAGTGGATAACCAATCAGCTGTTGCTATCTCCAAGAATCCTATATTTCATGCCAAGACCAAGCACTTCAAGATCAAGTATTATTTTGTAAGGGAGGCAGAATTGTCAAAGGAAGTCAATTTGATTCATTGCTGCTCAGAGGTTCAGCTCGTAGACATTTTGGCCAAGCCATTGGCTGCTACAAGATTTGAGTATTTGAGGAAAGAAATTGGAGTCTGCTGTTTTGTAGCCAATGAGAAGTGTTGAAAGTTGTCAACAATGCAGCAGCAAGCTAATGTCCATTATGTATTTTGGTTATTAAACTTTTGTAACATGTGACTTTTATTGGTTTGATTGTAAATTTTTGTTTAGCTAATGATTAGTCAAGTACTTAGCTGATTTAGTAGCTTTTTAGGTTATCATTAAGCTGATTTTACAGCTTGGATACTAGCACAAGTTAATTAAGCTTTCTTCCAATGTACTTGCACTACTTGTGTACATGTTATATTGCTAAATGAAGTAATGAGATAAGTCAACACTTTTCTCTCATCCAACATCCGTTTTGCTTCTATTTTTCATCTTTCAAACATAAGTTTTTGGTGTTTTAATCTTTCCATATTGATTTAAACTCAACAGGAATGGAAGATACTATTTAGGAATAAGGCATTAGGGGTTGGCTATGCAACTGGCTATGCTCTGGCAGTTTTCTCTTCCCATCTTTTTATTGTTTCCTTTCTCATTTACCTTTTCTTCTCACGTTTCTCATGAGCCGAGTTATAGCAATTTGTGTAATCATTAATTTTTCAATACAAATTTGTAAAAAAAAATTCCTTCAATCATACAAGTGTTTACATATTTTTCTTGTTAGCCACAACATTGATGCTTTCATCGTTTCCCTACAAAAATGGTAGAGTATCAAACCTGTTTTCGAGTTTTGGATGATAGCGTCAAAGTTGTTTAGGAATCTAGCTCCCTTCTTCACAAGGATCTTGATGCTTTGACTTCACTAGTTAATGATTAGAAGTGGTTGCTATAGGAAGTGTTGAGTCAGGTCTTTGCCCTTTCTATTCAGAGGCAGGTCTCTTCTTCGATGGATTCTAAGTAGGCCATTCCTTTTCCCACCAATGTTTCTGGTTCTACACCTCTTGGGCGACACAAGCTTACTTTGGTTAAGATGGCGTGTTTCTCTAGTGTTGACCTCGATTGCTAGGTTATGCAAGCTAAATGATAGTTTGATTTGTATAAGATCAAAGGAGATAAATGGGTTACCATTTCTTCCTTCTATTTTGACGATGACACCTCCAACTGGTTTGATTGGATGTATTAAAATAATTAGTTGGTCGGTTGGACTACATTTACAATGGCCATTCTAAAGCATTTTCATCCCAGATTTGAGGCTGTCACCGACCCTACAGCCCACTTGACTTATCAAATTTTTATCCATTGTTTTATCTTGGGCTTGCATTCAAATATCAAAAATTATATTTTGGTCTATCGGCTCACTTCGTTGAAAGATGCTATAATTTTGGCCCAACTTCATGAGCAAAGAATTGTGCTAGAAAAGGAATTGCTTAAACGTCCTTAGGTAATCTGAAGCCCTTGTTACCCACTTCCACACATTTGCCATCACCATTACTTGTGGTCTTCACCATCGGCCATCGTTATAGCCACCCTCCCAATAGCAATAAGGTTTCATTTCACCACCTTACTCCAACTAAAGTCGCGCACCATTGTTCACAAGGTTTTTGCTATTATTGTGATGAAAAATGCTCATGGGACCATAAATGCAAGGCTAAGCCCTAATTGTTACTTTAGGAGTATGATACCAACTGGCCCCCTCCAATTGAACCATTTGTGCCCATTGTGGTCATTGCTTCTAATTCCGATTCCGCTCCACTACACTCTTTCACTCATTCTCAATCAATTATCTCTTATAATGCTTTGGCTGGGAGTTGTTCTATATCTACAATTTGATTTCAAGGTAGTGTTCATGGTAAGTCGGTTCAAGTCTTGCTTGATGGTGGCAGTACCCATAATTTTGTCCAAACCCGAGTTGCCAAGTTCTTGAATTTATCAGTTCCAGCGATTCTTACATTCTCCATTTTAGCCATCAGTTAAGCTTTTGTCCTTCTAATTTAGGGTTGGGATATGGTCCTCAGAATAGTTGGTCAGTGACATTGGGTCCTGTCATGATATATTATACTTCGCCAATTTTCAAATTTGATTATCATGGGTAGTGGATTCATTGTATAGGCGATACTACACCTACTACTCAACCAGTTCAATTTAATGGGTTACGTTGCTTAACTTAGATCAATTCCAGTTTTGAATTTTTTTCATTTGGAATTACTTCCATATCAGAATTTGAGTGAATTTTTTAATGATGCCACTATGGAGGATTTATTAACTACCTTTGAGGATGTTTTTCATAAGCCTCGGCTTACCTCCCTCTTGCTCCTATGATCATAGTATTCATTTGCTTCCCAAGAATGGCTCGGTAAATGTTAAAACTTATCATTATTCTCATTTTCAAAAGCAAGAAATGAAGAAATTGGTTGCTGATATGTTACAAAAAGGCATCATCCGTCTAAGCACTAGTCTATTTTCTTCTCCAGTTTTGCTAGTTCATAAGAAAGATGGTACATTGTGTTTTTGTGTGGATAACTGAGCATTGAATATCATCACCGTTTGAGATAGATTTTTTATTCCATCTATTGATGAACTATTTAATGAGTTACATGGGGCATGTTGTTTTTCGAAGCTTGATTTGTTGGCAAGCTGTCATCAAATTCGGGTTAAGTTGGTGATGAGGGTAAGACGACATTTCGTACACATGATTGGCACTATGAATTTTTAGTTCTGTCGTTTGTGCCAACTAATGCACCATCGACATTTCAAAGCCTCATGAATGATGTTTTTTGGCCATATTTGTGGAAGTTCATTTTGGTCTTTTTTAATGATATTATGTTTTATTGTTCTTCTTGCGAGGAGCATTTGTTCCATATTCAGGTTGTGCTTCAATTGTTACAAGATCACTGTTTGGCTGCCAAGAAATCAAAGTGCATTTTTTTTCACACTTCCATTGGTTATCTCAGCCATACCATTTCTCAACAAGGGGTGGTAATCGATCCAGATAAAATTATGGCCATTTAGAATTGGTCGATTCCTCATTTAGTTAAATAGGTTTGGGGGTTTTTAGGACTTGTCAAATATTATCTGTGTTTCATTTGGCATTATGCATCCATTCCACGGCCATTGATAGATTGGTTAACGAAGGATAATTTTACTTGGTCTAAGAAATCGGGTGGGGCATTTCAACAGTTGAAGCAAGCGTTGGCATCCACTCCTACTTTATGTCTTTCAAAATTTTCTCAATCTTTCACATTAGAAACCAATGCTTTTTGGAGGGGTATAAGAACTGTGTTATCTCAGAACAATCACCCCATTGTTTATTTCAACTAACAGCTCATTGGGAGAATGCAACAGGTTTCCACTTACCATAGAGAAATTTACGCCATCACTCAAGTTATTGCTAAATGGCATCAATATTAATTGGGAAGAAAATTTGCGGATATGGATCAACAATCGCTTAAGAATCAGACGGAGGAAGTAATTCAAATTCTTAATCAAAAAAAGTGGTTGGTAAATTGTTTGGTTATGATTTTGAATTTGTGTATCAATCAAGGAAGCACAATAGTATCACTGATGCATTATCTTAAATTCCTACTTTTCCCCTTTTTTTCCATTTTTTGGGTGGAATTTGACATTGTTGCAGATGTGCATGCTGCCAATCAAGTGAACCCTAAACTATTTACTTTACAGCAACAGCTATTGCATAACACTTAGAGTCTCTCATACTTTGTCTTCAAGGATGGGCTATTGTTATTTCATGGTCGTTTGGTGCAAACAATTATTAATGGATTTTCATGCTTTGTCATTGGGGGACACGTAGGCATTACTTGTACCTTTCATCGACTTTCATCTAACCTTTATTGATGGTCCATGCACAGCGACGTTAAGCATTTCGTTAATGAGAGTCACGTTTACAAACAAATGAAAACTTCTTGTATACCAACCATTACTAACTCCACAAATGGTTTTCAAAGGTATCTCTAAGGATTTCATTATTGGGTTGCCACTTTTAAAGGGAAAATTGTTATCATGGTTATCATTGATTGACTTTTTAAATATGGCCATTTTATTGGCTTGCCTACAAATTTTTCTAATGCCTTTGTAGCAGTTGTGTTTGTGCAGGAGGTCATTTAACTACATGGGATTCCGGTTGCTATTGTGACAGATCGAGATGCTCGATTTCTAAGTGAGTTTTAGCTAGAGCTTCACTATCTTCAAGGTACCATATTGCTCACTAGGACGACCTATCACCAACAAACGAATGGCCAAACCGAGGCTCTTAATAAATGTATAGAGATGAACTTAAGATGTTATGTTGCGAATAACCCGATTACATGGATACAAATTTGTCATGGGCTGAGTATTGGTATAACACAACTTACCAAACTGTCACACAAATGACACTGTTTGAAGTTTTATTTGGTCGAACACCTTCCACTATTTCTCGTTATATTCGAGATTCAATGGCAATCCCTTAGTTAAAGGTTACATGTTGGATTGTGACAGGGCCTTAGCTTCTTTTCAGTAAAATTTTACCAAAGCTCAAGCATGTATAAAAGTATTAGCTAATCAACATCAAAGAGACGTCTACTTTGAAAAAATGGATTATGTTTACGTGAAGCTCCAAACATTTCGACAACATTCAATTTGACTCTAGTGTTATAGTAAGCTTCAACATCGCTATTTTGATCTGTACAAGATTCTAAAACGTATCGGAAAGGTTGCCTACAAGCTCAAGCTTCTGAAATTTGCCCATATTCATCCTATTTTCCATGTTTCCTTGTTGTGAAAATGTGTTGCGCAGCCCAATCAACAGATTACACCTTTGCATTTGGTCGATTCTGCTTCTTTCTTTGATTTTCAAACTTGCTTCTATTTTAGAGAAATTAATTTTACAATGTTCTCAACTTCTGGACAAGCAATGGCTGATTCAATGGGAAGGCTATCATATGAGTAAAGTTATATGGGAAGACAAGGCCAATATCCTCTATTATTTTCCTAACTTGAACCTTGCTGGCAAGGTTTCTCTTGTGGGGGAAGGTATTGTTGTCAATGATAGCATGGGACAATAGAAAGCTCAGCATGATCAACAAATCCAGTAAGGCCACACAATGATGACTAAGCCTATAGGGCAGCAAAGCCTAAGAAAAGTTCTCAACCAAATGTGCCTTCTAAAAGTTGAATGATTATGTACTGAGTGCCATGTTAGTTGATGCCAGATCAAAGGCAATCTAACAATACTAGAATAAAGGAATGAAAGATAGTATTAATAGGAATAAGGCGTTAGGGGTTGGTTGTAACGACTTGATTTTTAGTGGTATCGAAAAATGTAGTTTTAGAACTACATTTTTGTAAATCGAGTTCGTAAATATAAAATATGAATATTTATGGAGGTAATATATATAAATTGAAGATTTTTCGAGTAATTTTGTCGAATTAATAGTTAATAAAGGCTTAGGGACTAAATTGTAAACATCCAGTCACTACAGAATTTTAATTAAAAAAGGCTTGATGACTTAAATTGCAATTAGCCAAAGGCCTAGAATGGTAATTAAACCATTTTTCAATGGGAATTAGTGGGTGATGATATTTTCGCTAAACATGCTTAACGATTAATTTGATTTAATTAAATCATGATTAGGTTAATTAAATTAACTAAGCCTTAATCCTCCTATATATATATATATATATATATATATTCATTAAGTTAGCGGATGAGAATGTCATCTTCTTCATCCATTCTCTCTTTTTCGTAACTTGAAAGAAGAAAATCTTAGAAAATTTTGGTGACTTTCGACCATTAGTAAGTGAAATCAAGTTGATTTAACTAACTCATGTATCAAATTGATAAACCTGTTAAAGTTTTAGAAAGTTGTAATTATTGATTACTTGAAGAATTAGACTTGAAATTGATAGAATTTATGCTTAGATTAGGAAAAGACTAAATTATAAAATTAATTTAGCTTATTGTTAACTTTGTTACATTAAGGACCAAATTAAATAAATGTCAAATTTTTCATGAAATTATATTAGAAATATAAAATATAACTTCCTAATGAGAATATATGAAATCAAATTTTAATTCGAAACTAGGAATTGAAAGTTGTGTCTATCTCGAGTTTAGGGACTAAATTGAATAAAATATAAAATATGAGGGGAATCAAAAAAGGGATTTATACAAGATCATGCATATCATGGCAAAGTATGAAAATTTTTGGTATTGATTTTGTTATATAAATTTTTAGTATTGATTTGGTTATATAAAACAATTGTATAGATCAGTATTTGGATCGAAGTGGAGCTAATAGGGGAAAAGCTAAAGTTGTAGACTAGTCCCTGAAGAATCCACTCATTTTGTGGTTTGAATAGGTAAGTTCATACAGAACTTACTAACTCATCTTGTGTGATATGCGTGTTTATGTTTTATTTAATATATGTATATGTTACGTATAAATTGAGATATTAGTAAATTCGGCATATCTGGCTAGAATAGATTAGATTGAAATGTTATGTGATAATTGGCTATTATGAAATAGTATAGGGTACAAATGCGAAATTTTGATTGATTATAGGTCATGTAAATGAAACATGTATCATGTACAGGGTACGATATGAATTATGGATAATTATAGGGGATAATCATGTGAAAATGATTGTTTACAGGTATTGGTAATATTTATGTGTGTAAATGATGCCCGTGTAAGCTTAATAAAATGTTAGGATATGATTGGCATACCAATAGGGTCATATGCGCACTTGTACAGAATATATGTCTCTATAGAGAACCTGGTAAAGGTTTAGCATGGACTGGTAACCTAACCTGGTGAAATTTTATATTGGACGAGCAACCTTGCATACTTTTAGCCTAGATTAGCAACTTCGTGTAATTTTAGCTCGGATAAGCAACTCGATGTGATATAGTTTACCCATGTATCCGAGTTTGTTTTTTACAAAGTTCTATCAGGAAAAATATTATACTTGAAATTGGAAACTTGGAAATGTGATTTAATGGATTGATAAACCAATCTAATATGTTATTAAAATGAATCATGTGTATTTGGTATAACCTTAAAGATTAACAATGGAACATGTCATTGGAATGAAGTCTGTATGTTTGATATAACTTTATATATTAAAATGAATTGTGACATTGAAAATGAATTATGTGAAATTGATATGTTCTTAAGGATTAATGATAGATAACCTATGTGAATGTAATATGAATTGGTATCTTTTATACTATTTATGTTGTGTAATGAATATGAATACTTATGCTCACCTGTTGATATTTAAGGTGTCATGTCCTAGCCAAATTTATGCCAAATTAAGGTAGCTAACATGCTTGTGTATAAACAAGGTAAGAATAATATTTTTCATTCGAACGTACTAAGATTTATATGCTTACTCTAGTTGTTTCCTACTTGTAGATCAACATCTTGTGGAACATTGCCAAGTCAGATCAACATGAAGCACACACTGTCAATAAAATAGTAGAATTATGTTCATTTTGAGTCCAATATTGTGGCATGTATATAAGGGCACCTTGGTGTGCAAATGGTCATTTTGAGTTAATAATTGTGTTCTAAATGTGTTGATGTTGGAAAATATGGACATCACATATATAATAAGGATAATTACATATTATTATTTACTATCATGATAGGCTAGCCCAAATTAAAAGTGATCTAATTTGGTTAAAGTTTTATTGGGTTTTAATTATTAAATAAAGCATGAGTCAAATATGTGTAGATACTCTAGTAATTGAGTTCTAATCAAATTCTAATTAATGATTGGCTAATTAGAAATTAGAACTAATATGCCAAGGTTATAAATAATAGGGCTATGGTCCCCAAATTACACACAAGATATCTTTTTAATATTCTATCATTAGGAAAGAGAGAGCAAATATTTTTTGAATTTCTTATGTGCTAATTTGGAAGATCAAATCCCCAAGATCCAGAAAAACTTCAAGTAATTCATGGATTCAAGTACACTTCTGCATCTAGTTTTATTCTTGATTTATTATTGATGATTTGACATGATAGATCTTGGTTTATTAAGTTTTATTTCTGATTTATTTTATAATTCTAACAAGTGGCATCCGAGCCTCGTCATATCGAATAATTGAGAATTGATTAAGGTTCTTCTTTTGAATGATTGATTCATGAAATTTCATGGGCTTAAATATTGATTTTGAATGTTTATATTAAAATAAGTTTTTAAGATCTTGATTATCTTGAATTCATCTTAAAATTTTAGGGTTTTTTTAATTTTTAATTTGAGTGATTTTCAATTGATGGATTCAATTACAAAAGTTTAGAATATTTGATACCTGCATTTTAATTTTTTTTTCTTGCGATTCAATTTGTTTTCTTTCTTCATGATTTGTGCTACTGTATGTTATATATATTTGCAAAATCATGTTTCGTCACTTTGTGCCTTTTCTTTGAAAGCATTATATCTCTCTTTTTTAATGGTATAAGGAATTTAATTTGATGTTAAAAGAAAAAGTTAACATATACGCATGGCTTAATTCTTTAATATTTATATATTATTATATATACATATATAATATATGCATGTTGTTTTGGAAAAGTATATAAATATATATATATATATATATATATATATATACACAATTATCTTTTAATATGATTGAAAGACAAGATTAAGATAAATAGTTTGAAATAAATAAATTCAAATTTTGGCTTTTAATTAAGGATGTCTAATATTTTAAATAGATTAGTTGAAACAAAATGCCGCTAAAGTGACTTCTTTTATGCAGATTAGTTTATTTGAAATATCAAAATAATTATATGTTTTTGTGATTCGTGCGTTTATTGATTGACTCAAATGTAAGTTAAAATTTGGCGAATTTTAACGACATTTGTGGTGATAAATGTGTGACAATTATAAGGTATTTTATGTGAGTAATAAGTTAGTCCAAAACTTAATTAATTGTTTGACATTATTTATTTTCAATGTTTGATTGCTACAACAAGAGCATCGCTTACTGTTAATATTATTGTCCAAAGACTTGATATTAATGTTATGCTTGGCATTTTGAGATGGGATTAGCCATTATCTTAAATTTATTGTTTACTTATGAATATTGATGTGAGCTTGTTTTTATTTGTTCTATATTTAGCTAATTCATCTTCTACTGCCACAATATCTGCTAATATAAATTCTATACTCATGCTTAATGGGACTAATTTTAAGGAATGGAAAAGACACTTACTTATAGTGCTTGGTTGTATAGACATAGACTTTGCATTAAGGGAAGAACAACCTGCACCTCTCACTGCAGAAAGCACCCCTGATGTTAAGAGGGATTTTGAGAGGTGGGATCGTTCAAATCACATGAGTCTAATGATCATGAAACATAACATTCCAGAAGCTTTTAGGGGCACAGAATCTGAAGAGATTACTTAGGCCAATGGTTTCCTTGATGAAATTGAGAAATATTTTGCTAAAAACGATAAGGTTGAGATGACATCACTTCTGACTTCTTTGATGTCTATGAAGTATAAGGGTCAAGGAAATGTAAGGGAATACATTATGAAGATGTTCCATACTGCTTCAAGACTTAAGGTACTTAAGATCGAGCTTTCTGATGAATTGCTTGCTCTTATGGTTTTGGTATCGCTTCCTGCACAATTTAATCAATTTAAAATTAGTTTTAACTATCAAAAGGAGAAATGGAATCTAAATGAGCTCATTTCTCATTGTGTGTAAGAGGAAGAAAGGTTGAAGCATGATAAGTATGAAAGTGCTCATTTGGCCAATGCCTCTAAAGACAAGGGCAAGAAAAGAAAACATTAGAATGAAGCTGCTAAAGGTCCAGCTCAAAAGAAACAACAGCAAGCTAAAGTGAGTTGTTTCTTTTGTAACAAGTCTGGACACGTAAAGAAAGATTGTACCAAATATCATGCTTGGCGTGCAAAGAAAGGTATAATTCTTAATTTGGTCTATTCTGAGGTTAATTTAGTTTTAGTACCTAGAAACACATGGCGGATAGATTCTGGTGGTACTACTCACATAAGTGTTTCTATGTAGGGTTGCCTGAGTTACTGAAAACTAAGTGGTGGTGAAAGACACATTTTCGTGGGCGATGGAAAATCGGTAGAAGTGAAAGTGATTGTGCATTTTAGGTTGTTATTATGAACTGGTTTTTATTTGGATTTAAAAGACACTTTTATTGTACCGTCATTTAGACAAAATTTAGTTTCTGTTTCTTCGTTGGACAAATTTGGATATTATTGTTCATTTGGAACAATCAGTTTAATTTGTCTTTAAATTCGAATGTTGTTGGAATTGGTTATTTAAATACTTATGACAACCTTTATTTGCTACAAAAAATTGCATCCTATAATGAAACCTTGCATGTGGAATGACGTGGTATTAAACGTAAATTAAATAAGAAAAATTCAACATCATTATGGCATAAGCGCTTAGGTCATATCTCAAAAGTTAGAGTTGAACACATTGTGTCTGACGGTATTTTAGAGTCCCTTGACTTTACAGACTTTGATGTCTGTGTCGATTGCATTAAGGGAAAACAGACCAAAACCAAGAGATTGGGTGCCAACAGATCTTCAAACGTCTTAGAATTAACTCATACGGATATTTGTGGGTCATTCCCTATGGCATCCTGGAATGATCAAAAATATTTTATTACATTCATAGACGATTACTCACGTTATGGGTACCTATATCTCATTCATGAGAAATCTTAGTCCCTGGACGTGTTCAAAGCTTATAAAGCTGAAGTTGAGAATCAACTCAACAAAAGGATTAAAAACGTCAAATCTAATCGTGGTGGTGAGTACTACAATAGATATGATGGCTCAGGTGAACAATGTCCAGGAACATTTGCGAAATTCCTAGAGGAATGCAGTATTATCCCACAGTACACCATGCCAAGTTCATAGAGTATGAGTGGTGTAGCTGAAAGACGAAACAGGACTCTTAAGGAGCATGGTTGCTCATTCTACCTTACCTGAGTCCCTCTGGGGAGAAGCATTGAAGACAACAATTTACATTCTGGATAGAGTACCCAATAAAGCAGTTGCAAAAACACCTTATGAGCTTTGGACAGGTCAAAAGCACTTTCACATTTGGGGATGTCCAGCTGAGGCAAGGCCTTATAGGCTACATGAAAAGAAATGGACTCCAAAATAGAAAATAGCTACTTTATTGGTTATTCTGAGCGATCTAAGGGCTATAAGTTTTATGATCCCATAATGAGGAATATTTTTTAAGCAGGAACTGTAACATTTTTTGAGGATGTTGAGTTTGGGGGGAGAAAAAAGGTTAGAGACATTGCTTTTGAGAAGGAATTGGATTCTAACTCGGTTCCTACTATCACTTTTGACGATGTTCAGGTTCTCATACCTATCATTGATCAAGAAGTGAATCCAAAATCTCAACAAAACAATGTTGAAAACTCCCCATTCAAGATGAGGTAATTGTTTTAGAAGAATAAACTCAACAACCTCAAGAACAAGTGCCATTAAGGAGGTCCATAAGAGAAAGGAGAAATGCTATTCCAGATGATTATGTTGTATTTCTCCAAGAACATGAGGATGATAATGGAATGATGGAAGATGATCCAATCAACTTTCATCTGGCCATGAAAAGTTCTAATTCTCTAAAGTGGATTGATGCCATGAAAGACGAGTATAAGTCTATGCAAGACAATAAAGTTTGGGAACTTGTCCCCCATTACCTGAAGGTGCAAAACCAATTGGTTGTAAATGGATATTTAAAACCAAGAGGGATGCAAATGGTAATGTGGAGAGGCATAAGGCGCGTCTTGTAGCTAAAAGATATACTTAGAAAGAAGGCATTGATTTTACAGAGACTTTCTCTCCAGATTCATCGAAAGACTCTTTTAGGATAATCATGGTGCTTGTTGCTCATTTTGATCTTGAGTTACATCAGATGGATGTTAAGACTGAATTTCTTAATGGCGACATTGAAGAAAAAAATTATATAGTGCAACCAGAAATTTTTGAATCAGAAGACTCAAAGAATATGGTTTGCAAATTGACTAAATCAATCTATGGACACAAACAAGCTTCTCATCAATGGTACCAAAAGTTTCATCAAATAATTGTTTCATTCAGTTTTGAGATGAATATTATTGATGATTATGTGTATCATAAATTCAATGAGAGTAAGTGCATATTTCTGATTCTATATGTCGATGACATTTTAGTTGTTGCTAATGATATAGGCTTATTGAACGAAACCAAGAGGTTTTTATTTCAGCATTTTGAGATGAAAGATCTTGGGGATGCCTTTTTTATTTTAAGAATTCAGATATATCGAGACTGATCTCAATGTATTCTTGGATTATCACAAAAGAGCTATATCGATAAAGTACTCAAAAGGTTTGGCATGCAAAGTTGTAGACCAGGTGACACTCTTGTCTCTAAAGGAGACAAATTTAGTCTGACACTCTTGTCGCTAAAGGAGACAAATTTAGTCTTACTCAATGCCCTAAAAGTAACCTTGAAATTCAAGAAATGCAAAAGATTCCCTATGCATCAGCTGTTGAGAGTTTAATGTATGCTCAAGTATGAACGCGTTCGGATATTGCGTACATTGTTGGGATGTTAGGCAGATATTTAAGCAACCCTGGTATAGACCATTGGATAGCAACCAAAAGGGTTATGAGATATTTTCAGAGAACAAAAGATTACATGCGTACTTATAAGAGATCAAATCTTTTAGAGGTCGTAAGGTATTCTGATTCTGATTTCGCTAGGTGCCAAGATAGTAGGAAATCTACATCAGGCTATATTTACCTGTTAGCTGGAGGAGTTATATCTTTGAAAAGTGTCAAACAGACACTTGTAGCTTCGTCCACTATGGCAAAAAAGTTTGTAGCAAGCGATGAGGAATCAAACCATGGAATATGGTTGCGGAACTTTGTCACAGGGCTACGTATTTTGGAGAATGTAGAAAGACCACTCAAATTATTTTGTAACAATAAGTTAGTATTGTTGTATTCCAATAACAACAGGAGTTCATCTAAGTCAAAGCATATTGACATAAAGTTCCTAGTTGTGAAAGAAAGAGTGCAAAATGGTCAAATATCCATAGAGCACATTGGGACAAACTCCATGATAGCGAATCTGCTCACAAAAGATTTACCACCCAAGGTCTTTCATGAGCACATGCTCACATAGGTGTTACATTGTTTGAGGATATCATGATTTAGTGGGAGTTTATATATTTTATTTGTTTTATGTTTGTTTTCAGACATTTATGTATTTGGTTATTTTCTTATCAGAAATAAAGTATTCAGTTTATTTACTCTGTTTGTTATTTTGATATTGACTTCACTTAAGTTTAAAGAGGACCAGTTGGAAATAGACATGTTTAGATCATATTGCATGTAATTTCCGTGCTACACATCCATACTTGATCTATGTCATTTGTTTGTGTTAATATACGTGATCAAGGATGGATTTAGTTACGATATATGTAACGAAAGTCGCCTTGATTCTATGTTAGCATAATTAATGGACGAGATTGTTTGGAATACCTTTTGGATATAATAGTAAAATTTTTGAGCTCATAAGGTTATATAATGACATGTAATTATAAAATAATTAGTATATATATATGGTCCAAGTGGGAGATTGTTGGAAAATATGGACATCACATATATAATAAGGATAAGTACATATTATTATTTACTATCATGATAGGTTAGCCCAAATTAAAAGTGATCTAATTTGGTTAAAGTTTTATTGGATTTTAATAATTAAATAAAGAATGAGTCAAATATGTGTAGATACTCTAGTAATTGAGTTCTAATCAAATTCTAATTAATGATGGGCTAATTACGAATTAGAACTAATATGTCAATGTTATAAATATTAGGGTTATGGTCCCCAAATTACACACAAGATATCTTTTCTCATATCCCATCCTTAGGAAAAAGAGAGCAAATATTCTATGAAGTTCTTTTGTGCTAATTTGGAAGATCAAATCCCCAAGATCTAGAAAAACATCAAGTAATTCATGGATTCAGGTACGCTTCCGCATCTAGTTTTATTCTTGATTTATTCTTGATGATTTGACATCATAGATCATGGTTTATTAACTTTTATTTTTGATTTATTTTATAATTATAACTGTTGATGGTTGAACTTGTATGTTTAACATGGCATATAACCTAATTGATGCATGATTTGGTCAAGTTTAATGCTATTAAGAATGATGATCTTAAACTTGTATGGTTTGGCATGTTAAAGGTTGTGTTGAGGTAGCTAAGTTGAGAATAGGTTTGAAAATGGGGTATTTGATTTGTTAAGTATGTGATATAACATATTGTATACCTTGGTTGTTTCATATTAGGGTCATTTAAGTGTTTGACTTCTAAATTGCATAAGTACGATATGCTTGAATTGAAAAATATGACCATTTGGTATAGCTAGTTGTTAAAGGAATGAGTTTTCTTAAATAATAAATGTTTGTTAGGTGTTATCTTAAATATTTGATTTCATATGTTCATAGATTTGAATTAGCATGGATTGGTATAGATTGATTGTGTTTTGGTTTATGGAAAGTTGTATGAATGTATATGTGTTGGATTGAAAGCAAGAAACTTGTATCAAATGTATTATTTGCCAAAAAAAAGGGCAATGTCGTGACCTTGAGTCCCTAACGTCATGACAGGGGCCAATAGTGAGTGATGTCGCGACTGTAATACCCCTTGCCCGATCTGATCGTTGGGTCTAAGCTACAAGATGCTACATTCGTTGTCGAAACAGCTATAGTCAATTATAAAACATTTAATTATTCACACATGTATTAACTGTGAATCACGTTTATACTAAGAACATATTCATTTCTGGGTTTCATACAAGCTTACGAAAGCTCTTTTGCTAACCCAAGCTTGAATTAGGACCAAATTGTAAAGTTTTAAAAATCTTAGACCGACATTGCAACTTCACAATTTTCACGTTGTGATGTCGCAAACACAGTAAGTCACATCGCAACTTCATGAAAATCAACGTCACAACGTCACTTACTATCGGCCAACGTTTGGCCCTTGTTTTTAATCAAAATGTACATTTGGTACCAATTCATGCTTTTAATCCAATCCTTATAACCATTCATGCAACTTTCCACAACCAATACATATTAAACCATGTTAATTCAAGTCTATAGAAATATAAAATCAAACATTCAAGATAACATTAAACCAACATTTATTGTTTAATCATATTCATCCCTTTAGCCACTAGTTACACCAAATTGTTATATTTTTCAACTTAAACTTACCATAATTTAAAATTTAAGAGTCAAACACATATATGACTCCAACATGTATCAAACAAACATGGCATTCAATTATATTCCATACCTACTATTCCATTATACAATTTCTCAAGTCATTCACTATCTTATCTATTCCAGCTAGCTTTCTTGCAACCTTTAACATGCCCAAAACATACCAATTAAAAACATTACACATACTAGCATCACACAATGCCATAACATACATCAATTTGATCACATACAAAACCTATTACTTAAATTCAACCAGCATCGCATTTTCACAAAGATGTAAACTTCTAATTAGAACATTTGTACAACAAAGGCCCTTATATACATGCCACAATATCTAGGTGACCGCCTCCAGACGTACCAACATTTAGAGTGTGAATCCAGCACAAAAGATATGGAATAAGCAATGTCCGCAAGTATACGGGTCAAGTTGTAATATAGTTACAACGAAAAAGATGAGTACTCCGAGGATCGTACCCAAGGGAGGTGAGTACTAAATTAATTCTAACCTAAACACAAATAGATCTAATTATTAATTTAAATAAGTTATAGTATGATAAAACATAAAAGCAAGTATTTTTTGGTTTTTAAAAATAATGAAATAGAAATAAAAAAAACCTAAGTGTAAAGTACTTTAGAAAACTTAGTTTATAGACTTTAATCAATTCTAGGCATGCGTAATTAGCTTGCTTTGGTGGTCATAACTAATTCCTATTTCAGGTTTTTACTCAATCAAGTAGCCATTACTCTAGCAGGATCTCTCGATCTTCCACTAAACTAATAGTTGGAAAGAACTACTTATATCTCGACCTCACAGTCCAGATCGATTTGGGGCTAAGGTGTTCATAGATAAGCCATACCAATTTTGGATTGATTCCCACCTAAATGACTTCCTAAGGTCATCAACCCTAGGGTTTAAGTTATTCCTCTCCTAAATAGCTAATCTTCTAAGAAAACCCTACAGAAGAATTAATTAATCACACCTCCACTCACTAATCCCCCATAAGAGGGTTAGTTCTTCATGGGTCTCATGAACACAATAAACTTGAATATAAAGATGAGCATAAATAACAAATCAAGAGTAAAGTTTAGAGAATCTTGTTTTATATTTTCAGGATGAAACGTAGAAAATCCACTAGCGTTTGATCGTATTTACAAACCACGTTCCCCGAAGAACAAAAAGAAAAGAACTAAAAATAAAATTAAGCCTAAAAACTACAAATTGAAATTATAGAGAAAAATTAATGTCTAAAAAAGCTATCCCTAAACAAGTGTTTTGAGAGCCTATTTATAGATTTAGGTTTTGTCATCATCCTCAACCCTAGGTCAGCTAACGTTCTCGTGTTTTAATTTCCACTGTGCAGACCAAAACGCCCATGGCTCGTAAGTGCTTCCCATACAAGACTGATGTCGTGACACCCTAGTCCTTGTGTCGCGACATCGAAGGTAGTATACATTGTTTAAGGGTAGCTTCAGGGGTGTGTCATGACATCCCTAGGCATGCGTAATTAGCTTGCTTTGGTGGCCATAACTAATTTCTATTTTAGGTTTTTACTCAATCAAGTAGCCATTACTCTAGCAAGATCTCTCGATCTTCCACTAAACTAATAGTTGGAAAGAACTACTTATATCTCGACCTCACAGTCCAGATCGGTTTGGGGCTAAGGTGTTCAATGATAGGCCATACCAATTTTGGGTTGATTCCCACCTAAATTACTTCCTAAGGTCATCAAGCCTAGGGTTTAAGTTCTTCCTCTCCTAAATAGCTAACCTTCTAAGAAAACCCTACATAAGAATTAATTAATCACACCTCCACTTACTAATCCCCCATAAGAGGGTTAATTCCTCATGGATCTCATGAGCACAATAAAATTGAATATAAAGATGAGCATAAATAAAAAATCAAGAGTAAAGTTTAGAGAATCCTGTTTTATATTTTTAGGATGAAACGTAGAAAACCCACTAGCGTTTGATCGCATTTACAAACCACGTTCTCCGAAGAACAAAAAGAAAAGAGCTAAAAATAAACTTAAGTCTGAAAAGCTATCCCTAAACAAGTGTTTTGAGAGCTTATTTATAGATTTAGGTTTGTCATCGTCCTCAAACCTAGGTTAGCTAACGTTCTCGTGTTTTAATTTCCACTGTGCGACCAAAACGCCCATGGCTTGTAAGTGATTCCCGTACAAGATTGATGTCATGACACCCTAGTCCTTGTGTCGTGACATCGAAGGTAGTATGCATAGTTTAGGGGTAGCTTCAGGGGTGTGTCATGACGTCCCTTGGCTATGTCGCGACATCTATGGCTATTTAGTGGTTCTGGCATTTTGCTCATTATGTCGTGACCTCAATCTCCCCATGTTGAAACCTAGCGACAAGTTTTAAGTTCTTATGTCTTCGAATGGTCTCTTGCACACTCACTAAATACGTTAGCTCGTCTTAAGGCCTCATTCGGCCACTAAGGTCAATAAAAGACTCAAAATACACTTTTTATTAAAATTAAACTAAACTAAGAAAACATAAATAAAACATACTAAAATTGTTTGTATTCAAGCTCTTCAAGTACGAAAATGAATTTAATCTGTTACACCGAATTATGGAAAATCACTAAGTTCAAAATGAATTATAACTACTACCTCGAGATAGTGTGTGCTTCTTCATTGATCCGGCTTGACAATTCTACAAGGTGAAAATCTAAGAGTAAGGAAAACAATCAGAGTTAGCATTCAGAATGCTTAGTAAATTCAAATGGAAACTAAACATGCCTTGATCATTTAAGGCATAATTAACTAACCAATTTAGCATTCAACTTAGTTACCCTTTGGGGCATTATGTTACAACTAAACATATAACAACATTACCAACTAAATGTGTTATTCACATTCTCAATTCATAGATAATATCAAGACTTTAACAAAATCAAATAACAATCCACATGTTAGCATCAATAATTATCATTTCATTTCCAACTCATAATTAAGTTTCCATATCCAATCAATTTAATATCGCCTGATGGAACTATAATAAAATGAACTCAAATACACGGGAATAAGTTGCTCACACAGCTTGACAGTATATTGAAGGTTGCTTACATAAGTTGACATTATACAAAATTGCTCACACAAGCTAACATTATATCGAGGTTACCTGTTCGAGCTAAACCTTCGATATGTCTACCCAAGAATTTGCAACAAATTCTAGATCTCGAAAAACCATGTATAATCCCTTATCGATCGCGCGTATAACCCTAATGGCATGTCATATGTATCCTAACCTTTTACTAAGTCCACATGGGCATCATTTTCATATATATGTCATCACCAATCTCTGTAATTATCCACAATTCAATCATATCCTATACAATATCACAATTTTAATTTACAAGTCGTATAATCAATAAATATTCATATTTACATCCTATACCATTTCAATATAGCCAATATTTACACAAACCTACAATTCAGGTCCATTTTAAAACTTATGAGTCAAATTTACTAATTCTACTCAAGTCTAATATATAAATAAATTCAAACATAATTAATACATAGAATAAATAGAGTGGTAAGTTCCATATGAACTTACCGATCAAAATACGTAAAGTGGATACTTTAATAAATAATCTGCAATTTTAGTTTTTCCCTAACCAACTCCACTTCAATCCTATTATTGATCTAAACAATCCTTTTATATCATCAATCAATACCAAATACTCCTATTCTATACTATGATATGAATGAACCTATATGAATTTGATTTTTTGATATCCTTAAAATTTTTTATTTTATTCAATTTAGTCCCTGAACTTAGGATAAGCATAACTTTCAATTTTTAGCTTCGGTTTAAAAATCCAGTTTCACATATTTTCATTAGGGACCTTATACTTTCTATTTCTAACAATTTTTGACAAGTTTTATATTAATTCAATTTAGCCCCTAATGTAACACCCCTAATCCATATCCGTCGCCGGATTAGGGTTCCGAGCCATTACCGAACAAGACAGAGTTCAGCACAGTCATTTATCACCTTCCATACACCAAAGAATAACGATACATTTATAACATTATCAAACTTGAATATCCTTAATTCAATTATTTTAAATTCAAATATATAAATGATAATTACAATTCAAATCAATCATACCTTACTAAGCATGTATCACAAATAAACACATTACAAAATTAAAACTAATTCAATTTAAACATACATCAAAGCTCAATCGAACATATTCTATAATTAACAAATTCGAACCAAACTTGTATACATCGAGTCATGTTCAAGTATATAATACTTTCAATATTCTATTTCCCTAAATCCATCGTATTAATGAAATTTTCATAATTAAATCATATTCAAGCATATATCCTCACTTTTCATATACAGAGAATATGTACGTACATAATTTCATTATCTAAATATCAAACTTTGCATTTCATAACTTCGCATATGTACATAATGAAACCAATATGTATACAACTTAATGTACAATAAAAATTTAACATTAGTAACATTATACTATGGCCTTACATACCTTTCATGTCATTATATTATACACATATGACCATTTCAATGAAATCATTCAATCATAAACTATACACACTCAATACAAATCTACTTATCCTTTAATCGACTAATCCAATAAATTTATAAAAGTTAAATTCAAACTTGTATTACTCACTTAACTATCATTACCCGAATTTGTATGCATCTTACTCATTAATTTTAAGCCTACTTTAAAAAAATCATTTATATATATCATTTAAAAGACCAAAACATGCATATTTATCTATTACAAGTTTATGCATATGAATGCACCATTTTAGCCATATCCAAAAATCCATACAATTCATATCATTTTACAAATACAAAATCGAATATTAAATCCACTTGCATGAGCAAATCATACCTTTATTAAATACTCCACATTCCTAATTTATTTCATAACAAATTGGCATCCATAAATAACCTCATAAATTATACAAAATTTAGCCATTAAAGCATAAGTCAAAATATGCCATTTCCTAATCAAACCATATCGATTCAAATAATAAAATCATACATATCACTTCACATTTTCCAAACCTATATCCATACACCAATTTATAGCATAAAACACACTTCCAAAATAGGTCTAGATCATGACCAAATATACACATGTTCTTCCATACCTTATAACCGTATATACACATGCACATTACTAGTTTCTTTCAAATCAATTTATTAATGTAAATATACTCTTACAAACCAAATTTAACTATCATTTCATCTATGATTTACTTAGCATTTCACCTATATGCCATAACCGGGTTCACTTAATTACTAAATTACATAACAATACCTTAACAAAGTATATCAAACAATACTCACATTTAAATATGCCATAGCCGAGATACCAAAATCAACATATCTAACACTTGATCAAAACCATAAAAACCATGCTTAACAAAATAAATAAGCCATTTTTGCATGGCTCAAATTAACATAACCGAATTCAAACATATTAACTAGACTATACATGCCATAAGTTCAATTTCAAACTAAGTAAAATACCGAAAACAGTACTTGATAGTGTGATAGACTTCTCTGACGATCGCCAAGCTCATAACCAACTTCCAAATCTATAAAACAGAAAGCGATTACACACAGTAAGCTATCAAAGCTTAGTAAGTCATAAGCAAATAAACATTTAATCATTTACGTAAATTAAGCTAGACAATTAGTAATAAACCATTATAATTTCACATATAATTGAATTTATCAACTTATATATCAAAACTTATATAATTTGTAATAACTTCCCTCGTTACCAATTAATCAATTGAACAATAATATAACTAATCATCACTTTCTTCAATACACATATACATCAAAGGCCGAATGCATATATATTCAAATATGCAATCACATAATTCATATTTCACATAACTTCATATCATCAATTCAAGTATACAACTTACCTTATTTTCAAATAGATAATCAATTATCACATACCTGGTCACTTAGCCTGATTTAAACATTCGTACACAACGTATCTTTACCCGTTGAACCATTCGAAATTAAAAAGGATACTCAGATAGTCGGAAGGCTCGTACAATGCCAACGTCCCAGACGTGGTCTTACATGTAATCACATATCGATGCCACTGTCCCAGACAGGGTCTTACACAAATCAAATACGATATTAATGTCCCAGGTATGGTCTTACACGTATACACAAGTCGATGCCAACGTCCCAGACGTGGTCTTACAGGAAAATACATATCGAAATCCTATGTCATGACATATGTATCCTAACTATTTGTAATGCTCATACGGGGCTTTCGGACGTCGTAACTCAGTCGAAACGAATTCATAAACATAGTTGCCAAGCTTGTACACATTCGGCTAATCCATATATTTATTCACATATTCATTTCAGCGCATATAGTTCACATTTAATTAAAAATTATAACATCTATTTGCTTATAAACTTACCTCGGATATCGACGGACGGAATAGACGACTATTCGATTATTTTTGTTTTTCCCCGATCCAAATCCGTTTTCTTTGGTTCATGATCTAAACATATTCAAATTAAACTTATTTAGACATAATTCCATTCAATTTAATCCAAAAACACATAAATGGAAAAATTACCATTTTGCTCCTGACATTTTACACTTTTTACAATTTAGTCCCTATTGCATAAAACACTAAATACACAAAATTTGCATGTATCATGCTAGGGCCGAATATTCCTATAGTCCATCTAAGTCCACACATTTTATTTATTTCACATTTTGACCCTTCAATTTACACTTTTCTTAATTTAGTCCTTAATACACATTTTTTATCAAAAATTACTAATTAAAACATGAAAATCTAACAACATATATTTATTTTCCATCATCTAACAACAAAAACAACAAGCTCTCTTCAATGGCATATCACAAAATACACAACCAATTCAAAAATTCAAGCATGGGCTTTGTAGTACTCGAAGCAACGATCTCAAAAACATAAAAATCATCAAAAACCGAAATCGTAACATACCTTTATTGAGCTTAGTAATGGCCGAATGCTTCAAAGCTCTTTTCTTTTCTTTTTCTTTAGAAACTTACGGCAAGATGAACATGATAATGCTTTTAATTTATGTTTTGTTTTATTATAAATACATTATAATATTTTATTTACTAATTTAACCTTTATAAGTTAATATATATAACATATAATATAAGGTCATTCTTGACCATTTTCATCCACTAACTTATATAGTGGGCTAATTGCATCATAGAACCTCCAAATTATAAAGACAACAACAATTAGGCACTTTCATATTTAACCATTAAATTTTTATTTTACGCGATTAAGCCCTTTTCTCAAATTTAGCACGCAAACAATAAAATAAATTCACGAAACTTTCACATATGTAAATTCACACATAATTAACACAGAAAATAATATTAAAATATTTTTAGACTCAGATTTGTGGTCCCGAAATTACTGTTCCGATTAGGGTCAAAATTAGGCTGTCAGACCTAATGTAACAAAGTTAACAATTAAGCTGAATTAACTATACAATCTAGTCCTTTTCATAATCCAAGCTTACAACCTATCAATTTCAAGCCTAATTCTTCAAGAAATCATCAATGAAAAATTTCTAAAACTTTAACAATTTTACAAATTGGTACATGGGCTAGCTAAATCAAGCTCTCATGATCTCAAATCTATAAAAATTATAAGAAAAAGACTTGAAATCACCTGCCAATTTTTTGCCAAATGGTATAAAGCCTCCTTGGGTTTGCTTTTTCATGGACAACATGAAGATAAAAAGATGAATCTTTCATCTTTCTCCACTAACTTAGTATATATAGTTTAATTAAAGTTTAATTAACTAGCTTAATTAATTTAAACATGGCTTAATTAACTATAATCATCCACTAACCATTCTTAGTGGATTTCATCATCATTATCCACTTTCTCATATTTAAAAATGGCCTAATAACCATTTTGGTCCTTTGTTTAATTTCCATTTTAATCCCCAAGTCTTTTGTCAATTAAAAATTTATAGTAATTGGTACTGTACAAATTAGTCCCTAAGCCTTAATTAATTATTAATTCAAAAAAATTCCTTGACCAAAATTTGATGTAACAATATATTATACACGTAAATATTAATATGTAATATTTATGAACTCGATTCACAGAAATGGGGTTCTGAAACCACATTTTTTGATACCATTGAAAATCGAGTCGTTATAGTGACATCGCGATGCCTAAAGTTGCAACGTAATTCACTGATTGACATTGTTACAACGTGGAAACCATGATGTTGTAACGTCAACCTGAACTTTTGAAAAATTTACAATTTGGTCCTAATTCAACATCGAGTTAGCAAAAGAACTTTTGTAAACTTGTACGGGACGCGTAAATGATTATTTAGCATAGAATGAATGTGAAATACACTTAATTACCTGTGTGAATGATCATATGGTGTATATTTGACTATAGTTGCTTTGACAATGAGTAGCATCTTGTAGCTCAGACCCAACGGTCAGGTCAGGTAAAGAGTGTTACATTGATTATGGAATTGGTTATACTCTAATTGTTTTCTCTTCTCATCTCTCTATTGTTTCCTTTCTCATCTACCTTTCCTTCTCACATTTGTCATGAGTTATAGCAATTTATGTAATCATTAATTTTTTATTACAAATTTGCAAAAGAAATTCCTTGAATCTTGCAATTGTTTACATCTTGTTTTTATTAATCACAACATAATTATTCATTATTATAAAAAACATAATTATTCATTAATAATTATAATTTATTAGACTTTTCTAGATAATAAAATATTATTACCAACCAATATTACAACTAGATAAAATACAAGGAAGATGGAAGTTGGTATGCAAGCATTAGTACTGCTACATGATTTCTCATAAGTATTATTGATTAAGTGGAGATTGGCAAGGGGCGAAATCCATTCTCAAGACTGGCCTCCCAAACTTTATCGACGCTGAAAATGGTGCCACCGCACTCATTCACGTCGAACCCTTCCGAAGCATGAATTATCCCGGCCACACGGCTCGCACTCATCGCCCTTCTCGGCAACCAGTCCTGCAGTTTTCAAGGTTTAAAAATGCATGCCACCAAAAAGTTTGACTTCATCTTCCACACAATCATTTCATTTCTAGACTTCTTTTTCTTTTTTAAACCTTGTAATTTACTACTAACCTCACAAGAGTGCAGGTTCTCCACAGATGCAGGAGCCACCATAGCCGGTGTAGTGTGGTAATAGCAGTCTTTCCGGACTTTCTTGGGTGGGAATATCGAAAATGGAATGAATATTGTTCCTTTTGGTGCCTTAAACTGTTCTTTATCGGTCAGTCCATCTCCCACCAACCATACCTGCAAAAATTTACATCATTCAAAAAAAAAAAACAGTACGTAAATATCATGGATTTAAAACTTTTTTTTTTCTTTTACCTTGGTATCGTATCTTTCGGAAAGAAATAAATTACTTTGAAGCTTGTTATCAAACTTCAACAGCTTCTTGTATTCATCCTCCTGCACTGTCAGCACCTGCTCAACATATAAAACTTAAGTGCAGAACTCAATTATCTAAACTTAAATGCTTTGATCATATATATTTTATCCAAAGGATTTTGAAGTTTACCTTGATACCCTTTTGACATAAAGCTTGGACTAAAACATAAACATCCTTGGAAACTCTGCCTCTCAGGAGAACTTGTGTTGTTTCTTTAGGAATACTGTTTAAGACAATCGCTGCTGCTAAACTGCTCCCGTCTACGACTTTTATTTTAAGCTGAGGGTTCCTTTTCATATAAAGCTCAACGTTTCTGCTAAACACCTCATGCTGGATTTTTTTTAAATACGGTTAAAAATTTTACAAGCTTCTGAAAAGTTATATATATAGAGAGAGAGAGGGGGGGAGTTAAATTTTGCTTTTAGTCCTTGTATTACAAGTAAATTATTGATTTAGTCTTTATATTTTAATTTGGTCAATTTATTCCTTTTACTTTTCAAAATTTAAAACTTCAAAACCTAAATAGTACTTATTCTTCAATAGATAAATTTTAGTCCTTATATTTTTTTCAAAATTTAAAATTTAATCTGATTCAAACAATAATTGTTAAAATCTATAAATAAAAATAAAAGTGGCTTTTTTATGTATTATGTGAAAATAGAAAGCTAACATGTATTATGTGGCTTTTTTATGTATTATGTGATAATATGTTTATCATGTAAAATTTTAGAAATAGCATAAAAATACCAAATTAAAATACATTGACTAAATACATAATTTAGGCATTTTATAGGGACTAATAGCAGAATTTAACATAAAAAGAAATATTAACATACCTGATTCAGAAGGCCTAAACTCAGCCCCTTAGCTCCTTTCTTGTCTGCATCTCGAATGGCTTGTTCAATCAATTTACTGATAGTTTCTCTTTGCCATTTTGAGGAATACTACATGAAAATATATGTGTAAAAAAAATATAGAATCAAATGACGAAGTAAATATAATTAACTAAAGGACAACATATATATTTCTTACTTGCATATTGTATTTGGGAACAACCCAAGCTTGAAGTTTGAGTTTCTTAAAGGCGCTCCGCTCTGAAATAAACGCATGGCCTAAAACCCAAGTTAAGAGCATAGACCAAACCGTGACGGGCCACATAAAGAGGAGGTACCATTTGGAAACTTGGGGCTTGGAGGACAACGAAGGGAACCCAAGGGGTAGATGGTAAATGGAGTCTGGTGTGGTTAAATGAGAGAGATGAACCACGTCCGGTGACTCTGCCTCTCTTTTTAGTGCGTTTTCATACACACTATCTGTTGATTTGTCCACCGTACCGTAGACATAATCATAGAGTGGACAGAAAAGAGTGTAATTTGTCCGAAACTGGGTGTGATGCAGAGAGTGAAACCTGTCGTAACAAAGAAACAAAACCCGAATATGAAACAACTATATTCGTAACACACACACACACACACACACACACACACAAAAGGAACAAGGCATGGTAGACTTACGAAGGGTTGTAAACAATATATTTGAGAGGAGGGAAGATGGTGTAGAACCATTGGGGAATGAACTCGAAGTTGCAATGTCCCATGTTGTTCAAGAAATCGATAACAGTAACGTATGTAAAGACTCCCACGATGTTAGCTTTTCCAATATATACCGATAGCAACGTAGGAATCAAAAGGAGCCCGTAATACGCAAGCACTTCTGCCATTGGGTGGACAAACGCTGCCCAAAACAAAACAATAATAGGTGGACGAGGTAGTAATTAAAGTGTATAGATAAAGAAGTGAGAGAGGCTTACAGGTGTTGGGTTCGGTGACGATGGAGGAGTGATGATGGGAGTGATAGCGAGCGTAGAGATAATGGTGATGCAAAGCTCGGTGTAACCAGTAATAGAGGAACTCTGCCGGACCCCAATGAAGTAGCAGTATGATCAGTGTCCCGTCGGCTTTAAAGAAGGGCATGTTAAATTGATCTTTTAACACTATCCCCGCCCCGTAGAACAATATTCCGTTCAGTATTATCTGATCGTCCCTGCCACCATTTCATAATTTACGATACCCGTAAAACAAAATAAAAATACAACTCACTACATTTCAAGAAATTAAATTAAAGGTTAAAGTATCCCTTTACTCTTCGTAGATTTAAATTTTAGTCTCTATACTTTTAATTCTAATAACTTAATCCCTCTACTTTTCAGATTTCAAAATAATAGTGTTAACAATTGAATCTAAATTTTGAAATATGAAAAGTAGAAGAACTAGATTCCCAAAAATAAAAGTACAGGGGCCTAGGGCATATTTTAATCTAATAAAATTCAGATTTAAGCATGTTACTGAGTTGGTGTCATCCGAGTCATCAACTCAGTTATGAAATTACAGAAATACCCTCCTTTCAAACTTATCTAAATTATATTTAATCAATAATAAATATAGGTGGAGCAGTAAGACAGAAATTTATATATATATATATACCAAATATTTTCAATAATTAAAACTCGGTACAAATGTTTGGAAAGTCTTACTTTGTTTAATTATTGAAGCATAACTACTGAATCTTCCAAATCTTGATATTGTTTAGTACATAATTATTGTAATTACTGAAACATAATTATTGGATCTTCCATAATTTAGATAAGTATATCAAACATGATTATGATTCAATAATTATTGAATCTTCCAAACTCAGGTAAAACATAATTTTCATACTTATCTAAACATAATTATTGAATCTTCCAAGTATATCAATAATTAAAACTCCATAGATTGATATATTGTTTATTACCTGAGTTTTATTTTAATATTTATCTAAACATAATTATTGTAACGTTATTTATTTAACTATTTCAATTACAGCTTTCTAAATCATGTTTTTTAATTTATGAATTACAGATAGTTGGACCAAAAATTAGAGTTTTTATTTCTTATAAATTAGATGCTCTCATTCTTATGTTCAAAAAGAATAACATCCACGTAAATCCCATCTGCTGCTCCTTGGACCACTTTTTTTGTTTTTCTGATGAAGACAGTGGGACTTAACTATAGTTCTACATCAGTAATTAATATTTTTTATTATTTTATATGTAAGGATTGAAGGATTTATTTATAACTACCTTATCACTTTACTTATAATTTAATTATTAAATAATTTTAAAATTAAGTTTTCTTTTATCTATATTGTGAGCCTGATAAAATATAGTCTAATACTATTATTAAAAATTCAATTGAGGTAGTGTCACTAATAAATTAAGTCCCAATTTAGTTGTAACATTATCAAAATTTCATTTCTTTTGTAAAACAATAAATATTATTTTGTGGATATTTTTGTATTTTAACATATCTAAAAAAATACATACAATGTCATAAGATTTGAATCTAAGACATCATGATCTTTACTATCTCAACTTTGTCATTCTAACCAAAGACGCATATTATCTTTAGATCAATTCTTTATAAATTAGTTATATAATTTTTACACCCATATTATAAGTGTTTTTGAATTGGTGTTACAAGTTAACCGAATACCAATCAATTAAAGATATTAAAATTTTAAAACAATAAAATTTCTTATAAAGTATGTATTGGTTTCAATAATTTTATAATTTGTTTTTAAATTAAATATTTAAAACTTAAAACTCCAAAATAAATGAATAGTTAAGTTAGGCTTTGTGATTCAACTTCTGGTGTTGGTTTATATATATATATAGTTTTTATTCAGAATATTTTTAAGGTTCTTTTAGCCTAATTCTTTTATCAAAGATCCTGATTCGCTTAATATTTAAGAAGATTTAGAACAGTAGAAATGAATTCAAACAAGGCTAATATAAAAGCAGATCGGATCTTGGGTTTGTCAGTTTTTGCTCAAATTATATCTCTGATCTGTCCGATATAAGCCTTAGTTATATAAAATCTGGGAATCCATTTTTCTTTTAATTTTTATTTCATGTTTAAGGTGGGGTTCGTGATTATTCGTCACAATAATATTGTTTTTAAAATTCAAATAAGATTTCTCTTTTTAGAAATGTTTATTATTACATCTAATACTTATCGATTTTTAAGAGCAATATTACCGATTCTTTTAAAGAAATATGGAGGATTGCTTTTTAAGAATGTTAAGTTGTTTTTAAGTAGGTAAATGTTGAGGAAAGGTGGGTCTCAAACCCTTAACGGAAGGTGTTGCCCCACTCTTGAATTTTATCTTCTTTAGGGAGTATCTCGGTTTAGGTAGATGCGATGTGCAAGCTCATGGGAGATATATCAATATTGTTAAAAGTTAATTATGAAAAGTGTACTTATGAGGTTCGAACCATCAACTTGTCTAGACAAGCAATAATACATATTCTAAGGTAAGGCATATAAGGCCTTGATTGATGGTTCAATCCTCTCAAATACACTTTTCATAATTAATTTTTAAAAATATTGACACGTTTTCTATGAACTTACAAGTCGTATCTGCATCAATTGAAATAGTTCCTAATTCTATAAACTTTTCGAGTTTTTCTCATAATAGGGAGAAAAAAACCCTTTAAATAGGAAAATACCTTTCATCGAAGGTCCAATAACTATTCCCCTCAACAGTAGGAATGGGTGTGATTTAATTTAGAAATTCGAATGGGTTTAGGGGTTTGAAGCATTTAAGTTGAAGAAATTAAAGAAAGCAGGTAAAGAGAAGAGATGGGAGAGAGGGAATCACCAGCTTCTCTCTCGGTCAACTTGGTCGAAGTCGATGCTCTTGTCAAGTATCCGGTTGTTCCCTTTGGCAGTGCGATAGCGAGAGTATGAAATCCATAGTTGATAGTGAATCAATCTAAACACCAGAAATGGTAAGACCAAAAACATGAACCAGTTCCTCTCGTTTTCATCTTTGCACATTATGAACGAGTAGGTGCTGTAAATTGCCCCCGGAACCACAAGCGCATACTGCAACCACCCAATTAAGATTCAAAGCTTAAGCCTTTTGCATGCATGTTTGTACATATATGTTAGCTAAATTTACGATTATAGAAAGAAAAAAGAAGGGGGAGAGGAGAGGAGGTCCGATGTTACCTTGAAGTTCCCCATTGACTTCCATGGCCAATCACTGAGAATGCCTGGTTTACTAGCCATGTTGCTCCACCACTCTTTTCTGATCCCTTTTTGCAACTCTACCAAGATATCAATCCCCTTGTACGTGTATATATAGCCAAACTCAAAGAATTCACTTAAAAGAAAATAAGGGTACTCTTTCACTAAACTACTAGTAAAAAATTAGATGGAACTAATAAAAAATCAGAAATTAGAAAAATAGTTAGAAGTAATAAAAAAATCAACAATCAAAATCCTAAAAGATACTCTTTTTTATTTCTAAATAGAAAATGTTTATTTTCATTTTGGGATTATTATTTGGTGGATGTAAGTGGAGGAAAACATTTCTACAACCAAGGGTTAGATGAAGACAACTATCTTTTAATTATATTTAAAAATCTAAAACAAGAAATAAATGGACATATATAATTACCTGGAATTTATATATATATATATATATATATATATATATATCTAATAATAACCCTTTCATTAATATAATTTTCTTTTTATATATTTTTATTTTTTAATTACTATTAATTTATATTATAAATATTTTAAGATAATTAAATCAGTAGAGCTGAAAAATGAAAGTGAAATCTCGACCTTGATAAAAATATGTCTGTCCTGATGAGTACAATTGGAATGCATGATTGAATTCGAATATTGGAAGTTATTGCCAAAAAAAAGTTCTTGCAACTCACGTCTTTAGAAATTGTTGTTGGGTATCATTATATTATATATGAATATTAAATTTCGTTTTTTATTGATATTCGTCATTTTATTACTAAAATATGTTTAAATTTACTATTCATGATTGAATTTTATATTTAAAATTTTCCACCAAATTTGTTATTTTATTAATTTTACCACTCACTATTAATTTGGTGATTTTAAAACTTATTTTAATAAGAAAAATTCTTTCAAATAATAGTTAACAATAATTTAATTTATAAATATTAAAAATAAATAATTAAAATTAAAATTTCTATTTAATGAAATAAAAACTTGAAAAATAAATATATATATCATAAAAAATTATTTTTATAAAATAATCATTTTCACTTAAATCTAATATTAAATTAATTAAATTATTGTTTTTAAATATTAAAGTGAAATATAAAATATTTTTATTAAATTTAATCTTCAATTATTTAAAATTTAAATTGAATAGAAAAATTCAATAAAAATATAACTTTAGTGGAAATTTTCAATAAAACACTAAAATTCAATATAAAATTAAAGAATAGTGATAAAATTGTTTTTAATTAACAAGGACAATAACAAATATCAATCAACTTAAAGTATAATAGTAAATCTCAATTTTCAGCAAATTTACACATTAACCCAATAGTTATTCCATTACTCTTTCAATTGCACAACAATTATAATTGAATTTAATTTTGGAGGTTGAATTAAAACAATCAAACAAATTCATAATATTATATATCATTAATGATTATTTCATGTTTGAAATCTAACTAACTTGATTAATTTCATATTTATAAATATTTTTATATACATATTTTTCATAAAATAGTAAATCTATATGGTATTTTATTTATATAATATTAGTTTTATGGCACATTCATCTCCTGGTGAAAAGAAATCTGCAAATTTAAAATCAAGTGAATGTTAGGTAATGTTTAAATCGCCATATAATAATTAGATTTAAGTGTAATTGTTTGTAATTACTCAAAGGCAACATGTTTGGGTAATTATTGTAATTGGTGGGTTCTACTGAATTGGATGTAATTGGAGCACTCTCATTACACTTTCTAATTCTTAGGGGAAGGGTGAGAGTTGGAGTAATTATGCAGGTAATTAAACTAAATTCAATTACCTTATGGCTTTCAAACACTCGTACATGATTTAACTTTTGAAAAATTATTTTTTATATTAGTTTATGTTATAAAAAATTATGTTATGAGTATAAACATGCATGAGTGTTTGGACTAAATTTATATTATTAAAATGTTAAGCAATTAGATAAAAATGCATATAATGTTTATTTTCTTGCTACTTTTATTAGTAAATGTATTATTCACTTTTTTTGGACTAACATATTACATATTACATATGATTATTTGGTTTTAATTTTTATTACTTGTTCATAATTTTTTCATTTTATTGATAATTTTATAATAATTAATATTTTTTAAATATGAATTATGTAATAAGGTACCCACAATTTGTAAATATAGTTTGTACTAGCAAACACGGCATAAGGAATTACATTGTAATTACACTTTAATAGTCAAAAACGTTTAGGAAATTGCAATTCTTTATAATTATAAGAGAATGCAATTACTATTCTAGTAATTACACTTCCATCCATTTATTTTGTGTTGTCCAAATAAACCCTTAGTTGAAATGTTAAATTAAAAGTTTTAAATTCTATCATAGTATTATTTTACTAAAAAACACGAAAAGACAAGAATACTATTGTATTAGTATGTGTTACTTTGTAAATGTAAAGGTATTTTAGTGATTTTTAAATTGAGATGATGCTAGTTGACTTGTGACGCCAACTCAGTCAATGGTTTAATACATGTATATAGATGGCTAAACCTACAAATTGACATCTAAATTATACCATTTTCCTCATTTTTGGTACTTAAACTTTTTTGTCACAAATTAGACCTATACTTTTTTTCCCAAGTTGGTACCTCCGTTAGTTAAATCGTTAAATCTATTTTTTAAAAAGACTTTACCAAAAATTGGTACCTAAACTATGTATTTTTTCCCCATTTTGATGCCTAAACATTTTTCTGTCACAAGTGGTATCTAAACTACTATTATGTTACCCATTTTACATAAATATATTATATCCATTAAAAGTCCAACCAATAATAATTTGCCATGTCATATAAACTTAAAAAGTAATTTTTAATTTGTTTTATTTTTAATTTTTTCTTTTATATTATTTCTCTTTATTTTTTTTCTACCTTTCCTTTTTTTTTCTTTGTCTTTCTCTTTCTTTTATAATGTATGATAATATTAGTGATGATGATTGAAATTCGCCATCCTAAGGTTGAGATGTTAGAGATTGATTCTATTTTCAAACTTGCCACATATTTGCTTGACCTAACGAGATCAAAAAAAATATTTCATTGATCAAAACTTGTGTTTCCAAATTAGGATCGGATAAATTGGTTGGACTAAGAATTGATTAGGGTTTTGGTCCAAAGATAGGGGTTGAATCGATTAACCCGTAAATCGATACAAACTGGTTGAACCAAGCCAAAAGAACAGTTGAACCAATTTTCTCTATTTTTATTTTTATGAATTTTTAGTAATTTTTGTGATTGGATCGAAAAAACTGATCGAACCGAGAATTGGTGACCTAACCGAATTGGCCATCGATTCGACTCGAAAGAAAGAAAAATAAAAAAAGAAAAATATATATAAGAGAAAAAAATATGTTTTGCCTTTTTGTCACATATCAATTTTTAATTGGTCATATTTAAAAAAAATAGATTTAACATTTTAACTAATGATTGAACTAACAGAGGTACCAACTTAGGAAAATAAAAAGTTTAGGTACTAATTTGTGGGTTATTTTTTTAAATAGACTTAACGGTTTAATTAACGAACTTGGAAAAAAAGTAATATAGGTACCACTAGTGACTAAAAAATTCAGTTACCAATATAGAAAAATATATAATTTAAATATCAAATTGTGAGATAAGGCCATATAGAAACATATACAAATTTATATTTAAAATATGAGTCGCGTTATGGACGTTAAAAAAACATCTATTTTCCCACGCGTTATGGGGCATTTTACTAAAAAAAACTCATTTTTTCATTAATTACCGAAATGGGCCAACTACTTAATTATTTACCGAATTGGTTCATTTTCCCCGAAATCGCTGCCACGTCAAGACGATATCGTGGTATCGCGTCAGACATCGTCAAGACGTCGGTAGCGATATGTTGACTCGTGGAAATCGCATCTTAGAGGAAGCGGTTTCCTGTTGAGTCAGCACATCGCGATGTCGGCCGACACGTAGCGCGTTCTGGGGGACGCGATTTTGACTTTTTTTTCACGTTAGGTTTTTTCGGCTTTTAGGGCTTAGGGTTCAGGCTTTTTAGGTCCGGGAAGAAATAATTTTTTTGACCTTTTTGAGCAAATAGTATAAAATCACTTCTAGCAGGATGCTATTTGAGAAGAAATTTTGAAATCGCGCCCTCGTGGACACACTCTTGCTACAGTAGGTCATGGATGAATTTTTTTTTGATGTTTCTGAGAAAATAGTTTAAATTCGCTTCTAGCAGGATGCTATTTGAGAAGAATTTGTGAAAATCGCGCCCTTGGGGACTCGCTTTTGCTATAGTAGCCTGTTTGAGCTGAGGTTATAAATTAGGCAGAAAATGTTCTCAGAATGCATAAGTCAGAGCAGAATCAATTTAGAGAGGCTAAGAAGGTTAGAGTTTCAAATATGAGTGAACGTATTAGTGTTGTTATTTACTACGATGGTGAGGTTTGCCACACCGAGAATGGTGTTGTTTTTTTGTCGGAGAATACGGTGCGACTGGTTTTTAACCAGAACATAGATTTGACAGAACTTCGTAAAAGAATTAGGCGTAAAATTTTCGGAACGACACCAATGAAAGTTCTGTCTATCACGTATCGATTTTGTTCTTCTGTTGATCCGGTGACATATGACTCGTTCGACATAAAAGGTGCTCGTAGCTTAGAGGCAATGGTGCAGACTCATCTTGCTAGTGGAGCAGCTTATATTGAGTTATATGTACAATTTACATCGCCAACTGATGTACTTGCGACCAGTGTTCGAGATGTATACATGACCCCTGGCCGACACTCGGTTAGCGGGTTACAAAGTATGGAATAGCCCATGTTCGGTAGCGGTGTCGAATGCACATCCCCCGCAAGACACTCTGTTGGTGGATGAGACATGTACGTTGGTGGCTCGACGTTTGATGCTGGAAATACGTACTGGGGAACGGCATCAAGTTCTAGTGGGTGGCAATCTACACCCAATTGGGGACTTTATCAAATGCCCCGAAGAAGGGATGACATACTCCCTACGACGTCAGCTGGTGAGGGGACCTCGTACGCTGCAGATGATTGTGGGTTAGAAGATGAGTCCGATGTGGATCCACCTCGAGAGCCCGGGCCGGATGGTGCAGAAGTTGGCTATTTTCTGAACCGGAGCCTATTCCAACAGAACCTGAAGATGCTGAAAGGAGTTCAGACGAAGAAGAAAATCCACGATTCAGAGCATACTCACCTCCAGCCCACATACATAATGTCGATCTCTCTGTAGATGATGCGTTAGAGTTTCCAGATCTACCACACCGGTTGCGTGATTGTACAAGTTCGGGGGTAGATTCTGCTGAATTTGAAGTTGGTAATCAGTTTACCAACAAGGATAGTTTTATTGGTGCTTTGAAACAACATAGCATCAAAAACGGCGTTAACTACCACGTCTTTAAATTCAAATCTGATAAGTTTGAGGCGAAGTGTGCGGTGCAAGACGGCACATGTTCATGGAAAATCTACGCCTCGTTAAGGAAAAGGACAGGGTTGTAGGAGATAAAAAAGTACAAAGGTCCACATACATGTGCTGCAGGTACAGTATTGACGGTATATGAATAATACTTTTATTATGTAATGTTGCATTATTTAATGTACTCCGTTAATAGGTGTTTCACAAGATCATCCCAAGATGGATTCAGCTATGTTAGCTAGCTTGATATCGCCTTACCAGTAAGAGCGAGATCCCGGACTTGATCTTGGTGTTAATTGCCGATGATCCGTAGCCAAATAGGGTACACTCCCTCTTACCACGAGGCTTGGATAGCTAAGCAAAAGGCGTTGGAGAATATGCATAGTGGGTGGGACGCCTCGTATAATGAAATACGGCAGTGGTGTCAGGTGCTAGAGAGATACGTCCCAGGTGCCATCACAGACCTTGAAACGGAATATGCGTACTACAACGGCTGATTGCTACGTGGATGTAAAGTGTTCAAACGCCTTTTTTGGACCTTTAAGCAATATCGGGACGTATTTTCGTACTGCAAGCCGTTGGTACAAATTGACGATACCTTTATGTTCGATAGGTATACTCATCGACTATTGCTTGCAGTGGCACAGAATGACGGTGGGAGAATTCTTCCAATTGCATTTGCAATAACATCGGGGGAGCCATCTGATGATTGGGATTTCTTTCTCTCTAGGTTAAGGAGGCATGTGTGCCCCCAACCCGATATCTGTGTTATTTCATATCGGGGCGTCGGTATACTAGCTACATTTGATTGACAGGGAAGCTTATGGCAGCGCACACACCATAGATATTGCCTAAGACACATTGCTTCGAACTACTACACGCAATATCCATCTAAGAGCGAACGATGACAAGTGACCAATATGGGTATTTAGTCTATATATGTGTTATTATGTTTGTCAATCTGAATTAGTTTTATTGGTAGAAGTGGTGTAAGTTATTCGCTATGATCTTATATTGGTAGGGTATGAAATAAATAAATAAAAATTTCACGAGATGTTGGCCATTTTAAGTTCAATTAACGCAGAAGGGGCGGACTACCTTTGCAACATACGTTTCAAACAGTGGGCACTAGCATACGACAATGGCCTACGATATGGCCATATGACATCGAACCTGGCTAAATGCATAAATTTTGTTCTCAAATGAACGCACCATCTACCGATAACATCAGTTATGCGAGAGACATATTTTCGTTTGGCGGCGCTATTTCCAAAGCGAGCAGCAAGTTATGCAAGCCAGATGCAGGGAGGCCATGTATGGTGCAGTAAGGTAGTTCGAGAAATTAACAAGGCCAAGGCGATGGCAAACACCATGTACACAGTGTGTCACGATCGAGACAATTTATGGTTTTGCGTGACAGAGTTTGACAGACCGCACCAAGGTGTTGTAGGCGGGCAATATCATGTACACTTGCGAAATTAGACTTGTGACTGTGGGATGTTTGATGCACTTCGTTATCCATGTGCTCATGTTATTGCAGCTTGTCAGAATCTTTGTTTGGATCCGATGAGTTATGTGGACAAAGTGTACAAATTAGAAAACATGTACAACGCCTGGAGACATGTTTTCCCACTGGTCCCAGATGAACGTAGGTGGCCGCCCGTATCTCTTGCTCCTTTTAAGCTGTTACCGGATAGAGAATTACGTCACAAACCAAAGGGTCGACCTTGCTCAACTAGAATATGTAACAATATGGATATCCGAGAAAGATCCAGTCAAACAAAGTTGTGCGAATGGTGTAGGAATCTAGGCCATACAAGTCGATCATGTCCTAATCGCAATAGTTGAATGTAATTGTAAAAAAATTAAGTTTGTGAAATTATTAATTGATAAATTGTATTAATGGTTGGTAAATATTTCAAATTATAAAAAATTAGGTTAAGGGATAGTACGAGTAATTTTTTTTTCCAAATCTAACATTATGTGAATGACAAATTATTATCCAAAAAATTGTATTAATTGTCAAATTATATAAAATTATTAATTGTTACTACCGGTGAAAACATTTTTCCAAATCTAACATTACGTGAATGACAAATTATTAGGGTTTTTAAGTTTAGGGTTAGGGTTTTCAACTTAATTAGGTTAGGGTTTTCAACTTAAATAGGTTAGGGTTTTTAATTTAATTAGGTTAGGGTTTTCAACTTAATTAGGTTAGGGTTTTCAACTTAAATAGTTAGAGTTTTTAATTTAAATAGGTTAGGGTTTTCAACTTAATTAGGTTAGGGTTTTCAATTTTATCACATCAAATAAACTTCTATTTTATTACATCATATAAACTTCTATTTTATTACATCAAATAATATCAAAATAACTCAAAAAATTTAAATTTTATTACATCAATAAAACTTCTATTTTATTACATCATATAAACTTCTATTTTATTACATCAAATAAACTTCTATTTTATTACATCAAGTAATATCAAAATAACTCAAAAATATTCAAATTTTTATTACATCAAATAAATTTCTATTTTATTACATCAAATAATATCAAAATAACTCAAAAAATTTTAATTTTTTTTTACATCAATAAAACTTCTATTTTATTACATCAAACAAACTTCAAAATATTCAAAATATTTGTACAAATAATTTTAAATACGACAATCAATGTCTATGCCCGGGGGATTTAGTGCCACATGGCGGCCGTCGACGGTTACGCGCTGGATTCCTCCTTTCTCTAGCTTCCGGCGGTGGTTGTTGTTCCTCCGGTGGGGATTCTGGTTCTTCCGGTACGGCATCTGGTTGTCGGACTTGGGACGATGATCCACCTTCGAAGAATAGTGTATGTGGGGGTGTTTCCAGCACGAAGGGCGAGGGTGTTTGAAACCCATACGTTGTTGGGGATTGGTAAAAATGAGAGCTCCCCGACGGCCCCTCTTGCGATCCCTCGTGCCCCACTGGCCTATACATCGGTGGCCCACTTGGCGTAACATGAAATGGAGCTGAACCGGGCATTTGGCTCCAACCTGCCATAGGACTCGGAAAAGGATACATATAAAGGTTAGGATATATATAAGGGATAAGAAACGCACCTGGCATTGTCTGAAAAGGCGGTTGAGTGGGTATTATCGGTTGAATTCCTGTGTCGGGTGAATGTCTCGGTGCTCTTGTTGGGTCCGGTGATTGCATGGCCGCTGATGATGAGCCGGTGAATGTTTGGGCCTCGTTGAGGGGCTACGTTGTTCGTCTTGTCGTCTTGGATTTAGAGGCCCGCACCTTTCCCTTCCGACACGTATTTGCCGCTGCCTCTTATCTGGCGTCAGTAAATAAGGCTTGACATGGATCCTAAACCATCGTATGTATTCTAGAATGCACGCTAACTCCGGAACGATGATTGGTTCCCGAGTAGGTTGATATTCATACCGATTTTCCCACATTTCTATGTACCTGGACCAGTACAAAGGCCATTCCGTACCTAATAGCCGAAGGTCGATTTTGTGGTGATCGCCAAACTCCTCAGGGTCTATGGGAATCGGTTGTCTACATCCAAACTGTCGTAGCACTCTGTCTGTCTAGTGCGGCTCCACGGTTGCGAAGTTGATCAACACGACTTTGAGTAGCAAGCATTCGGATTTTGTAAGAACTCTTCCGGAATTACTGCCCGAATTGCCGGATCCTCATATGGTGTCCATTGAAACTATATGAACATGATAGAAATATTAGTTATATACATAATACTAAACATTAAATACTAAATACAAAATATCTATTTGCAATAATACTTACTTGTGCTTCCGACCGTTGGTCCAATAGAAGCCGTATATCTTCAAGTTCGGTAGGTAATCGAGCATGACTTGCCGGATGGTTCCACCTAATTAAATAAATTTTTAGCATACTTTTATTTTTAAAAATATACATAATAATTGTAAAATCTAATATAAAATTTACCTCATTATGAGTGGGAATGTATATGGGTGGTCCACTAGAGGACGTAGAAATGGAAAGCGAAACCGTGCCCATGACTGCAGTAGTGACAACCAACCTCCGATTTTGGCTCTCCTCGGTCGCGTCGCCCCGCACATCTCCCGATACAACGTTGCCAAGACGGCAGACCCCCAACTAAATTCACCGGCTTCTCTAAAATCTATGATTTTCAGGAGCCATCTTAGATGTACGCGGCTCCGTGACGTGTCGGGCATCAAATAACCTCCAATTATTTGAAGAATGTATGCCCGAGCATATCGGATTCTTTCAATTTCGGTTGAATCTTCATCCGGATCAGGGAATGTGTCACGTAACCAGCCCATCTCGATCTTACCTCCATCCATTTTATCCGGAATAGCGCCCAAAAGCTCATAGCACACCGCCTCCCAATTGCTAGATTGAGTAGTCCTGGTGACTGGCTTCCCGTTGACCGGCAATCCCAATTGCAGACTCACATCTTCTAGAGTGATAGTGCACTCTTCACATGGAAGATGGAATGTATACGTCTCGGGTCTCCACCTCTCGATCAACGCACTGATTAGTTTCGGGTACAACTTGCATCCCCGGCCTACCGTCGTCACGTGCCAAAAACCCGCTTCCCGCAGGTAGTTCTCTACCAACGGTGATGGAGGACCATACATGTTCCGGATATTGCATTCCAATACCCAATTTACAGACTTTTATAACAAATAATAAATTAATAATTATCTAAAAAAGCATAAATGAATTTTTCTTAAATAATATTTAAAAATTAAATTTAACACTTACCATTTCCATTTGTTCCACCGATATGTGATGCCTATCAAGACGAGTCAATGATCCGGCCATTGATGAAATCGTAGAAATTTTTACGATTTATAAAAATATAAAAAAAATTTAAAACTATTTTAAAAAAGGAAATTGAGAGCAAATTGAAATTAAATATGGCTTTGAGAGATTTTTGGAATGAAATTGAGAGGAAATTGAAATTGAATATGGATTTATGAGAATTTTGGAAGGAAATTGAGAGAAAATTGAGAGGAAATTGAGAGGAAATATGAGAGAGGATTTGTTTGTGAAAAAATAAAAAGGGGTGGGGGTATTTATAGTTTTTTTTTTACCGTTGGGAGGGCAACGGTCAAATATTTGACAGTTGGGCACTGTTCACGCGTGGGCCGACATCGCTGCCACGTCGGTAGCGATGTCTTGACTTCAAGAAGAAATCGCTTTCTAGGGGCGCGATTTCCTGCTGAGTCAGCACATCGCAATGACGTCAAATATGTCTCGACGCAGCACTCTCGACATCACACGACGTGGCGGCGATTTGAGAAAATGAACAAATTCGGTAAATAATTAAGTAGTTGGCCCATTTCGGTAATTAATGAAAAAAATGAGCTTTTTTTGGTAAAATGCCCCGCGTTATGGACGTTAAAAAAACATCTATTTTCCTTAAATAAATTTTAAAAATGAAAAATGCAAAAAATCTCAAAAATTTTAAAAAAAAATTATTGAATTCCCAAAATTAAAATATTTACTTTAAAAATATAAAATTAAAAAATTCAAATTGTTATGAATATCTTATTAAGTGGATGTCATCAAGATCAAGATAAGTTTTGATACATTTTAAATTCTAATAATCATCAAGTAGATCTTTTATTGACTACTTCATTTATACTTATTATGCCTATAAATAGATATTTTAGAAACTTTATAAATATTCGATTGATCAATAAATACACTTTCTCTTTGTTCTTTACTTTCATCTATTTATTTTATAATACAAACAAAATAATAAAATATCATTTACTTTTAAAAATAAAGAAGGAAAACTTTAAAAAATTCTAAAAACTTAGTACACTTATAATATATTATAATAAATTTATGAAAAGTTAGTACGGTAAAATAATTATGAATGGTTAGTAAATAAGACCATAACATATCACTAAAAATGAAAACATATATATATATACATATACTTTTAAAAGCTTTTAAATACGTGACATAATCTACTTAATCTACGTGACCATAACTAGGTTAGATTTATTTGAGTTATTTGTGTGTATTAATATTATAATATTTTATAATATTGATTTTTGAAATTAATTAATAATTTGCAACAAAAAAATTAAAGATATATGCATAATTTTGTATTCATATAAAATTATTGATATTATTCAACAAAATATAACATATAATAATATATTAAAAATAAAATAAGTCTAAACACATCGATAATTAGAACAATAAATATCACTGCTTTTAAAATTATTTAATGAATTAAATATAGTAATGTGTATTATTTTTAAAGTAAAAACATATATGGTTAATCCAGGGGCTGGCAGGGCCTTAGCCCTAAAATAGAAAATTATTGTTTTGACATTTTATAAAATTTTAAAATTTTAAAATAGTAAAATAAAATTACACTTTGGCCTTCTTAAAATTATGAAAACTTAATTTAATCCTTTAAAAATATAAAGATATAGACTATTAAAAATTAAAATTTTATTTCGCCCCCATAAAGAATTTTCTGGCTTCGCCCTTGTTGCTAATATTGTGTTATCTCGTATTATTAGAATCATTAAAATTATACAGATTTTATTTCAAATGTAAATTGTAAATTGAACTTTTTATTCCTATAATTAATTTTTATATCAAATATAGTCTAATATATTTTTGTTATATTTTTATTCCAAAATGTCCCTAATTTTTTAATAAGAAACTTATCTTAAATTATTATTTAAATATAATCAATAGTTGCAGATGATAGATTATTATAATGAAAATTTGAGAAGAGTGATGTGTAATTCTTTTACGATTTTAATAAAGCTTCTGGTCATTTTAACACTTTTTTTATACACCAAAATCGTTGAATTTCTTAGAACTTTGATTTAGAATCCACTATATAACTCTACGGACCTTCCTGCATTCACAAGTGGATGGCTAAATGTCAAAATCAGATGCTCCATCACTATCATTCACAATAAACAAGTCATAGTACAAAAGGAAAGATATTTTATTTAATTTTAAATATTTTTTGAATAAGTAGAGACCGATAGGAACTTGACAAGTGTGATTGTTTTTAACAAATTTACTGTGTTTTTTTCTTTTCTACTATAATAGGATAAGAATGTGATGTTTGGAATAAATAAACAATGTGCTGGGTTTACTTTACTTACCTCAAAACCTTAATCTAAATATTATATGGGTCACTATCTATAATATTTGTGGTATATATATATTTTTATTTCACAAGTAATTTAAAAAATTATATTCATTTATTGCTAAGCATGCTGTAATAGAAAACCCCATGTTTTAGTTGTTTGAAGCTTCGTTGGATTCGATAAAAGATGTGTTGATTGAAGATTGTAATAGTTTTAGTTCAGTTTAATATGGACTGATTGATGTAATTGCTTTATGCTGTGTTTTATCTACCAAAAACCATTTGATATTCATTTTTAAAAATATATGTATTATTTAATAATTTATTATATATTTTATAGTGCATTTATCAACTTTTCACCTTATTTATAAAGGGTAAAAACTTCTGTAGCAAATATTTCCTTATATTATATACGCATAATCAGAGTGTAAAATTTATACATATTGAAAGACTTGATTGTTTGGTTTTGCACGGCGGATTAAGATAAAACAGTAAAAAATTCAATCAAAAACAAAAAGAAAGTAGTTTGGGTTAACAGATTTGTCGAAACCATTTTTTTGAAAAACAAAAATTTTAGGTTGTCGACTTTAAAAAATAAAAATTGGGAGTCGCCACCAATCTTTTATTGAGGTGTGATTGGACAAAATACAACAAAATGATCGTAAATTTAAACCAAGTTTTCGGGTGACCTCTAGGCATTCGGTGTGATTCTACCTAGGGTAGGCTCCTAAGGCTCATTATATGCGGTTCGGTTCTAAAGTAAGGGTACCCGAACCAGCAGATTCCTTGATCTTCACCCATTATAGGCTCATATAGATCAAGTTCGGTTCAGGGGAACACATTTTCTTTATGACTATATGGAGATGATAATCTCACGAAGGCATAGGTACCGATGTATTCCGAAAGCGATCCACTATCCTATACGGAGGTGAAAACCTCACGAAGGAATAGTTTCTCACTCCCACTTAGAAGGGTAAAATCATTCAACTCATGTAATGAATAATGCAAAGATCAATTAAGCAAGAAAATGAATGAATGCACAATGATCTCATGATTTTTTTTTTAAATTTATTTTCTCGACAATAAGACAGAAATTAATCAACTTTGTGGCTCGACTCTCGTATGTGTCCCCAGCGGAGTCGTCAAGCTGTTGAAACCATTTTTTTGAAAAACTAAAATTTTAGGTTGTCGACTTTAAAAAATGAAAATTGGGAGTCGCCACCAATCTTTTATTGAGGTGTGATTGGATCCCCTAAAAAAAGGGCTTTGGTCTACGAGTTTTAGAAAAACGGTTCCGGGAGTCGGTTACGTACGAGGAAGAATTAGCACCCTCGTAACGCCCAAAATTGGTACCTAGTTAATTAATTAGTGTCTTAATGTCGAAAATTTGAAAAATATAATCCTTAGCAAAAACTTAAAAACGTTAATTATTAAGACCCTTATCATTTCGGAGAAAGAAAATGTCACACCCAATGCGTTAGGGCACAACATTCTAATTTCCTCAAAAATGAATTAGTCTAAAACTCGTGTAATAAAAATTTAAAAGAATATTTATTTGTTTAAGATTTAAGAAATCGCGGCCCAATACGTTAGGGCACAATTCCTCAAAATCCCAAACTTGAAATATTTCCTTTATTTTTTTTTTTCAAAAAAATCTTTGTCTCGAGAAATAAATACGTCACATCCAATACGTTAGGATACAACATATTTATCTCCCCAACAACAAGCTTTTTATTTTATATATTTTTAATTAATGAGCAACCCTTGATCGTTGGATTTAACGAAGAAAATCGGAACCCAATACGTTAGGGCTCAATTTCCTTGAAAATCCTAAATACGAGTGTTATCTCAATTTTGAAAATTTTAAAATCGAAAAAAATGATGTGATGCTACATTAAATATAAAATGTAATAATAAATACAACAATGGCATAGAAATAAAAGAAATTAATGTACATAAACAATGACATGTAAAATATCAAATGAATATAAATGAAAACATAAATCAATAAGCAAATGAAGGAAATAAACAAAAAATATAAAGAGAAAAAGGTACAAAATATATGTGCATTTGAAATTAAGAAGAATAAGAGACATAAAGATAATTTACTCATAAAATTTTGGGTTATAAAACTTATATATATATAAAATACATAATGCATTTATGAAAACAAGGAAAATATAAATATATTCATATAAAATATATTCATGCATTTACAAAAAATGAAATATATAAGTATAATATAAAAATGTGGAAAATATTTATAATAAGCTTTGAATGGAGTATAAATATATGTGTATATATTACAAAAATGTATAAACATATAAAAATCATAGAATATGGGCAAACGTATAAATATTATGAAATATAAATGTGTATATATATATGTATAAAAACTATGAAAATAAAATAATAATAAAGTATGTATATAATATGTATATATATTAAAATGTTTAAAATATATATGTATATATATTAACATGCATATGCACATATATGTAGGTATAATAATAATAATAATAATAATAATAATAATAATAACAAAATTAATAAAATAGACTAAAAACCTAAAATGAAAGATTAAGGATTAAATTGAAAATCAACAGAATTAAAAAAAGATGAAGGGCCCAATTAAAAGGCGCGAATAACTCATAGGGCTCGAATGGAAAAATATCTCCATCCTTTGAAACGTGTCACTTTATTAGGGCTAAATAAAATAAATAAAAAAATTCGCAGTGGTATCACTTTCTCCCTTTTTTAAAATCGTAAATAAGTAAAAAATAATCGAAAAAGAAAAAAACAGTAAGCCACCTTTAAAAAACTGCCAATCGTTCTCCCTTTTTTATTGATTCTTTTCTCCTTACAATGAAGGGAGAGGCCTCTATTTATAGCTGAGCCTCCCCAAATCCAACGGTACAGATCAATTACATCAACGGCGAAGATTAAAGGGTATCTACAAATTATATCTCTAAGATTACAAAATCATATCTTCTAAGATTACATATCATATCTAAGATTGCATATATCATATCTAAGATTGCATATCATATCTAAGATTGTATATCATATCTAAGATTGCATATCCTCGAAGATTATGTTTCCATATGTGAGTCCGGGCTAAAATTGGGTATTACAAGATTAATCCAGCATTAAGGTGGGAGGTGAAACTACTTTTTTTTTTATGTCAGAAATTTAAATCTCTGGAACTTTTTAAAATCCTTTCCAAATTTTTTTTAATTTGTTAAAATTTTTTGATATTTTTGTGATTTTGTTTAAAATTTTTAATAATCTCATTATAGGTTTTAATTATATTTGATTTTTTTTACACAAGGCCTAAAATTATTCGTAATCCCTCCCTAACCTATAAATAGGAGGATAATATACTTCAGTACATTTCAACCCACATCCTGATAACAATGCTCATGTCAATTGAGCTAATATTCAATGTTTGACATTTTTTGAATTTTCACTCTTTTTTTTTATTTTATGTATGTAAAAATAAAATAAATATTTTTAAATTTATGAGAATTTTATATAATTAATCTTATTTGTAAAATATTTTGAGTTTTTCTTTTGAAATTTTCTCTACATTTTCAATTTTATTTAAGAAAAAACAAAAGAATTGAGCAACACAATGCACTAGAGAACACCACGTTATCTTGTTTTTATTTTTTAATGCTATTAACACCCACATAAAGTGATAAATGATGGAAAACTTCAAATATTAAATTAATAAAAACATTATTTATATATATTTGTGTGGAAGGACGGACCACCTATGAGGAACACGTTTTTATAACAACCACGAGGAACACATTTAAATTTGAGAAAATCAATAATAGTACGATCAAATCACTTCTCTAACTTTTTCACATGCTACTTTGATTCAACGGGATATGATATGAATATTATACTAAAATTAGATATTTCAAATTTGGATTTTTTAAACTTTTGTTTGACTTTTTTTTAACAATTTCATTATAAATTTTGATCAGATCTATTTTTTACACAATGCCTAGAATTACTTATAACCCACAAATAGGAGAATAATGTATTTCAGCACACTTGAACTCACATCTTCTTATATTGACAACAATACTCATGCCAATCGAGTTGAGACTCAATCGACTTATTTGACATTTTTATATTTTATGTATTTAAAAAATTAAAATAAATATTTTTAAATTTATAAGATATAATTTTTCTTATTTTTAAAATATTGACTTTTTAAAAGAAAATTCTCTACTTTTTTTTCAATTTATTTAAGAAAAAAAAAAAGAATTGAGCAACAGAATGGAGTGAGAGAAGGCCACGTTTTCCAGTTTTTAAATGCTAGTTCGCCCAACCCAAATCACTGCTCTAACTTTGATTCAACGGGATATGATATGAATTATGAATATATCTAAATTTATAGTTTAAAAAAAATTTGATTGTCTCTCACTTTCATTTCTTTCTTTATTTCTTTTTTAAACGGAATGTGACAGATTTGGGAGGGATTCAACAAATTGTTTTTCTATTATACTCGGATTAAATTCTGTCCTCGTGTTTTTATTTTATTATTTTAGTTTTATATTCTTCAAATTTTAATCTCCACTAAACAATATTTGTTAAATTTATTAAGTAAAGCTTTGTTATCTTTAAAATCTGATGCAACTTATTAGTTTCCCATATTATACTACCTAAAAATCAAGATAGTGGATTATTGACCTTTATTTGTGTTAAAACTAAAATTTTCAAGTTTGAAAAAGTATAGGGACTTAGAATGATCCAATTAGAGAAAATAGACTAAATCTATAATTTTATGTACAAGATCGGACTAGTAGTTGAATTTAACCAAACGGATTTAACTACATTTGTTTGGGCCAAGGTTAAATTTTGAGATTTAAAGAATATAATGATTAAAATTTGCCAATTCAAAAAATTAAAAAAAACTAAAATTAATCAATAAAAATTAGAAACTAAGAATTTAACCTTATTAACTTATTCGAATATGTTGAAGTTGAAATTTATAATTTGAGTAATAAAGAATTTACTCATTCAAAGTATGATCCAAAATTAAACAAATTTATTTAAAGTAAACTAACACGTCAAATAACAATTCTAAGTGGATAATCAAATTAATTGTTGGAAGTGATGAAGGAAAGATATAATTTTATGTAAGTGATTTTATAAAAATAATTGGTTGTTATCATAAAAATATAAAAATAATGTAGAGACGGATAATAATATTAGATTAACAATTCCATACTATATTTTAGGTTTTAATGGTTGTGCATTTATGGGATGCTCCACACTTAATTTTGTATCTACATTTAGGCAAAGAAAAGATATGTTTCTATGCATTTTGAGAATTGATAAACTTTATTTGTAAAAATGCATGTGGTTTCAGTTATGATTTTATTGAATGGACACTAATGTTCTAAATTTGGTTACTTCAAAGATCGCATTCAAGAAATTTTCTATTTTCTTCACTTATTAATTTGTTATTTTCATTGATATACTGCTAGTTACATTTGTTTGCATGGTATAACATTCTAATTGCTACAAAGCATATATACTATATTGGATGAATTTTACAGTAAAAATTTATCTAGTTTATACTAATATATTAATTAGTTGGTATGATCGTTTAGACCATCCCAACAAAAATGATGCGATAAATGAGAATTTACATAGATTTTATTAAACCACCTGAAGATTCTTCATTTTAAAGATTCTAAAGTCTTATTTATTCTCAAAGTTGAGATTGAATCTCTTATATTTCTAAAAGAAATATAAACCCAATTATCCAGAAAGTGAATGCTTTCATATAATTTTGGTAGATGCATCTATAAGATAATCGCATGTGAGTTATCAACTCACAACATGCCATTTGCGAGATTACTTGTTTAATATTTTGCTTAAGAACAATACTTTTTAATTATGCAATCGAGACAATTCTTGTTAATGTTGGTGAATTTATTTCTTAAGCTTTTAATGATTATTGTTGATAATTACTCATAATTCATGCATTTTAGACCCTTATCATTTTACTTTTCATTATTCTTCAAGTGGAAAATCATGTTTGAGCTTTGTTTATAAATTTAGCTTTATTATTAATTACATTTTTATTTTTCTCGTATTTGCTTTGACTAGTTATAAATGATTATTTTGGCATCCTTGTGACTTTAATTAGGAACATACGAGCTTTGAATGCAGTGTCAAGAATTGTTGAGAGCGAAATGAATGAATATAAGGAGACCTGAACGGAAATGAATAAGCTGCTGCCCAGTCGCGCCCCAGCCTAGGCTTGGTGCCCTAGCTTTCAAACCAGCTATACCCTAGCCACTTAACCATGCCCCGATGCAGTACGCCCCTGCGCCATGTCGTTGAGCCGCGGTGCCAACGATCATGCCACGTGGAATTTTTTCATTTTGTCTCCAGACTCAAGGTTATTTTTGTCTTTTTAAATATAATGCTTAAACTTGTATTGTAGCCCTGATTTAGGTTAGATAAACCTTATAAATAGGATCTTTTGGAGGATTAGAATAAATTTTTAGCTACATTGAATATCGGACATCTTGCGATTTGATTTTGTTGGTGTTTTCTTATTCATTGCTAAATCCTCTCTTTCTATTTGAAGGTTAATTGAAGTTTGACTCGATGGATTTGTGAGACTTAATTTTCACTTTAAATCTTTTTTTTCTTTAGTATTCATGTATTTTTTTTTTATAATTACAATTGCTCAGGTTTATTAAATATTTAGTCGCTGTTTGATAGCTTAGAACGGTTGCCTTGTCAATTAGAATAATTAAATCTGTAATTTTTTATTTCATTATAATACTAGTGACAAATTGCATAACTCGTTTATGTTGTAGTTTACAATTATTGTAACAACCCGTTTTTCAGTGGTTTCGGGATTACAATTCCAACAAGTGAGCTCGTAAATATTATGATAAAGTGAATTTTATTTGATAATTTTTATTTAATTGGATAATTAGTTAAGTGTAAGTGAGTTGTCCCTAAAATCAAGTAGTTTTAAAAATGAGGTATTAGGACCTCGTTTCCATAAACCGAGCCTGTAAACATTTAATAAAATATTTATGAAGTTGATATATAGGTGTATTAAATTTTGGTCCGGAAATTTTAACATTTAGATAATTAATTAAAGAAAAAGATTAAATTGTAAAATGTAAAACCTAATCACTATTAAATTATATTGATTAAATGGTTTAATTAGTAAATATAAGAGGACTTATTAGACAATTAGGCCATTATCATGGTGGGTGGACGGTTAGTGGTGTTTTTGGATTAAATTATTTGTTAAAATTATATGTTTATAACAATAATAAGTAAAAAAACATAATAGCATTTTCATCATCTTTTTCTTCTCCATTGGAAACCGAAACACAATGGATGAACCTTCAAAAGCTTTCATCCATTTTTCTTTACTTTGCTTTTTTATCCGTTTGTTATATTTTTTTTTATATTTTTGAGATTGTTGCAACTGGGTTCAGCTAACCTGCATCTCCGTTTTCAAAACTGTTAAGGTTTGTTAAAATTACCATAATGATTTTTGAATGTTCTTGTAATGACCCGATAGTTACAGGTGTCAGAAAGTGCATTTCTGAGACTCTGTTACCGTAAACCGGACTCATAAATATTTATTGAAAAACTTACCAAGTTAGTTGTGTAGTTAATTAGGTTTTGTTAGGTGAATTTGCATGAATTAAGAGTAATTAGGTATAAGGACTAAATTGCCTATAGGGTGAAAGTTAAATTATAGATTAAAAAATATTAAAAAGACTAAAGAAGCAATTAAACTTTATTTCAACAAGTGGATGATATTAGTGATTACATGTGTAAATTTAATATACATATATATTAATAAAATATGTTTAATTAATATTTAAGTATATATATTATATTATTATAATAATAAGTAAATGAATAAAAAAGAAAGAAAGAAAGAAACCCAAGAAGGCTAAACAAAACATAAAGAAAAAGAAAGAAAGGAAAACGGAGAAAGACAAGGCTAGGGTTTCAAAGTTTTCAAGTTTAATTGGTTAGTTAATTTAGTCCATTTTCTTGTAATTTTATGTTTTTGGAATCTCGGTGATAAGTACTACCCGACCTATGTCAAAATTTTAGCAATTATTGAGTTTTTAAATGTTGTTAATGTTGAATAATTTTAGTATTAGGGATTAAATTGATAGATTTAAAAGTTAGAAATGAAAAATGACTAAATTGTATAATAAATTATAAATTTTGAGTAATAGGGACTAAATTGTGAAGAATTCAAAATTTAGGGATTTAAGTGAAAATAATGAGATAAATTTAGTTAAAAGTGGAATTTGTATGAAAATATATGATTAATTGTAAAGAAATAAAGTTAGTCTCGGTTGAAGGACTAAATTGGAATTTAGGCAAATATTGAGTAAAAATTGAAATATTCAATATGAAATTGAATTTTGTTGTATTGATGAATTTTAATTATTTTAATTCCGTAGCTAACGTCGTACCAGAATCCTCGACTAAAAAAGGAAAGATAAAGTCGACATCGAATAGCTCGAAATTTCTAGTTTGTATTTCTATAATCCGAACCTAGTTGTTATGTAACGCCCCAAAAATATAAGTCTTTGATTTTTTGCTTAGTTTGACACAAATTGCTTGTTTGCTTCAATGGTTAAGTGATTTGGGTGTGTATGGGGGAGTTTGAGAAGCTTGGGTTCAAGTCTTGGTTTTTGCAGAATCTTTAGTTTTGCTCTTAAATGAATCTAGACTTAGGCATATAGGCCTTATAAATATTAGTGTTGGTTTATGATACAAAAAGAGCTTGTGGTCTAGTGGTAAGGTCGTGTGTTGTGTAACTATGAGGTCTAAGGTTTAAGTCTTGGGTTGTGCAATTGAGTATTTATTTTGTTGTTGGAGTTGTGTGGGTAGTGAAGTTGGTCTGAAACACAACTAAGGGAAGTTTGAATAGAGTTGTTGGGGGGAGTTGAGGAGAAATTGGTGGAGTGATTCAAGGAGGGATAATGGGAGAGATTTTAGGAGAAAATCAAGGGAAGTGAGGGGAGAGGGGAGGTGTACCGAAAATGAACTTGTTACTCAGGAAAATTCAGTTAGGTGGCATACTGCTCATTTCATGTATTCACTACACCAAAACAGGCTTTAGCGGCGTTTTTGAGAAAGCGCCGCAAAAAACCTAATCCCAACGACGCCGTTTTCTGAGCTTTCGAGTGATTAGTGGCGTTTTTAATTACGCGCCGCTAATGCTTAGGGCTTTAACGGCGTTTTTGAAAAATCGCCGCAAGAAAACCTAAGCACAACGCCACCGTTTCTGAGCTTTTCGGGGATTTAGCGGTGTTTCTAAAGAAGCGCCGCTAATGCAGGGATTTAGCGGCGTTTTTGGAATAGCGCCGCAAAAAAAACTAAGCCCGACGACACCGTTGTCTGTGCTTTCAGGGATTTAGCGGCATTTTTTTAAAAGCGCCGCTAATGCTCAGCGCTTTAGCGACGTTTTTAAAAGAGCTCCGCAAGAAAACCTAAGCCCAATGACACCATTTCTTAGCTTTTCGGGGATTTAGCGGCATTTTTAAGGATGCGTCGCTAATGCTCAGGGATTTAGCGGCGTTTTAGGTGTAGCGCCGCAAAAAAAAAACTAAGCCCAACGATGTCGTTTTCTGTGCTTTCGGGGATTTAGCGGCGTTTTTAGGAAAGCGCCGCTAATGCTCAGGGATTTAAAATAATTTAATATTTCTTAAAAATGGAAAAATTAAAAAACTATTATTTAAAATATTTTTAAAGTTTTTTGGATACATTACTGATTTTTTTAGTTTATATATTAAATTATTTCTTATATAATCGTAAAAGAGGTAGTATTAATTTTAAAATATTGAATTAATTATCATTATAGTATATGGTTTAGAGTTTAAGGAGTAGGTCGGGGTATGGATTTAGGGTTTGGGATTTAAGGTTTAGAGGTTATGTGTTATACTTTAGGGGTTAGGGGGATTTAGGTGTTAGGGATTTGAGGTTTAGGGTTTCAACGATAAGGTTAGAGTTTAAGTTTAGATTAATTAGTTTTATTAATTTTTATATCAAATATGTTCTTATATATTTCTAAAATAGATAATAATAATAAATTTAATATATTTAAATTATGAGTATATAGTTTATATTATTTAAGAGATATATAATAGATAGATGATCACTTTATGCATGTAGATTGATACATGTATCAAATACTTTTAAATATTACTTAAAATTTTAATATTTATTTACGTAAAATTTAAATAGTAAAATTATATAATAAAATTTTTAGGGGTTATGCTTTAGGGGTTAGGGAGATTTAAGGGTTAGGGTTTATGCTTTAAGGGTTAAGGGGGATTTAGGGATTATGGGTTAGGGATTTGGGATTTAGGGTTATTAATTTTTATATTAAATACTTTTAAATATTACTTAAAATTCTAATAATTATTTATGTAAAATCTAAATTAAATATACAAGAGATAAATAAATAAATAATAAAATTTATTCAAATTTTAGCAAATATTTATTGCATTTTTATTTGTGGCGTTTTTCGAAAAACGCCGTAAATTATCTTTGAACTGGAAAACGGCGTCGTTTCAGTTAATCATTTGTGGCGTTTTTTATGAAAACGCCAGAAAATTTACTTATATTTTAATAAAACGGCACTGTCTCTTTCTGTACTTGAAATTTTAGTGGCGTTTTTTACTAAAACGCCGCAAATATGGATACAATAGCCGCAAATACTTATAAATAAAGTGAATATTTAGTGGCGTTTCTATGAAAAACGCCGCAAATAATATTTGAAAAATTGAATAAAACGGAGCCGTTTCATTGACGAGTTTATTTGGCCCTCAAAATTTGTAAGATTTGTGGCGTTTTCTTTAAGCGCCGCTTCATGAAATGAATTATATGCTGAACTGCCTAAAGGCTTCAATGATTTCTGCTGAAGGGTATATGTTATTTAAACATTAATATACACTAAATTATTATTTTTTACGTATAATTTTTTAGAGTACATTATAAATATTACATACTTGTACATTATAAATATTCAGTGGTTGACCTGACACTTGCTTTTGTGATACCAAATTCAAAAAAATTACAAATACTTTTTGTTTTTACTTCTTATTATGTTATTAGGGTTCTAAGTGACACAAATGCTTAGTTTATTAACTCGTTGTGGCATATATGTTATGATGAAACAAATTAATTGTGTTATTTACATTCGCTTATTAACTTAAAAATAGAGCATAAATTTAAAATTGTAATACATTATTTGAATAATATCAATAATTTATAAATTCAATGTTGACAAAATTTAAATTATACACTCTTGAAGATTTATAAAATTTATTAAATTTTAACAATTAAAAATAATGTATTAAATTTGTATCATATTTTTAAATAATATTATTGAAATAATATTAATAATGTCATAACAATGTATTGCTTAAAAATAATGTCATATGAATGTATCAAATTCATAAATCTATTAAAAATTTGAAAACTTATAAACTTATTAATATATATTTAAAAAGTGAATAATTAGTGGCATTTTCCTGAAAAAACGCCACAAAATCTAAATATTAGTGACGTTTTGTCAATAAACGCTGCAGATAATATAATAAAAATTGAACGAAATAACGCCGTTTCATTGACGAATTAAATATTAGTGGCGTTTTTTCTCAAAACGCCGTAAAAGTTGTAAAATTAGTGGCGTTTCCTTGTAAGCGCCGTAAAAGTTGGAATAGAAAATGGGGTCGTTTTAAACATATATCAGTTTTGGACTAAATCCCCGCTCCCAGCACCAAATCCCCTATCTGTCGAAATCCCTAATTCTTTTTTCTATCTGCGATTTCTTACATGCGATTCTTCAATTGAAAAGCTTCAGTGTTCCGTTGTTCGGTTTCTTGCAAACTTATAAGGATTATTTAGCTTCATTGTTTCGGTTTCTTGCTAACTTACATAACCCACACAGAGAAGACGGAGAAGGTGGCCAGACATTCGGATTCTGTCGTCGGGGGAATCGGTATTTAAGGTTCGATTTCCCGATTCTGCGCATTTAAACATTGGGTTTTCTTGTCTTTGTTAATTTTTTTGTTTGTTATTTGTTGATGACCCTGAAATGTCTTGAAATCGTCTTCTCTGTGTATAGGGTTTTCGATCGTTTTATTTTTCTTCATCGTCGCGAAGGTACTGTAAAGCTTTCACTTCTTTTATACTGGGAATGCTTTCATTGGTTTCGAGTAAATGTTATGTTGTTGGTGACGACGGTTTGGAGTAAATGTTATGCTTTCATTTCTTTTCTGTTGGTGTCGATCAAATCATGTGCTTGTTTTTTTTAGATGAAATTTTGATGTGTAATTTAGGTTTTATTTTATTAATTGATAAAAAAAAGTTGTTACAAGTTTATGATGATTACATTTCCAGGTAATGAATTCGATTTTAATGGATTTTTATGAGACTATGTTTCTCAAGATTTTAATGACAAATTCCTTCAATTTAGGTTTTGAGGTTCGTAAGAGTAGTATAAAATCTCAAAAAAGAAATTCAAAAAATCATTCAAGAAATCAAAAAAGAAATCATGAATTTAGGTTTTGGATTTTAATTGGTTTTTGCAGCTAAGATGGTACCTTCTTTTGGTTTTTCTGCTAAGATGGTACCTTCTATTGATTTTTGCTGTTAAATGGCTAAGAGCTCATCCATACCATTGACTTTCTCATCATAATCTGGTTTGCACATTATGCATAATCTGGTTTTCCATATCATTTAAGCATATGAGTGTCTTTAAATCACTATTTTTTAATTTAAGAATGTGAGTTAAAATATAATGTTGGGTTCTACTTTCATTTTCTGGTTTGTATCTTAAATTATAATGTTCTAACTACGACTCGTAATTGGATGTAAACTTATTCATAATCACATTTAGACTTTGCTTAAATCACAAATTGTACCTCATGTGTTCGGTTTTCTTTGTTGAAAATCAATTTTTTTACTTGGTAACAGTTCTTGTAGCTTAGAAAGGAATATGAACACAGAATTTTCCCTTTCTCTAGCATGTTTTTTCTGCAGCAGCTTCGTGCAAAAAACACAATCATATAATTAATTGAAAAGAACTATGAGTTTTTGAATATCATAGGACTATGAGTTTTGATTTTTATTTCACATATGAAAAGAACTAATGTTATTAAAATTTAGTAATATTTATGTAAAATTTGAAGGTTTTATTTCACCACAAGATTGCTATAAATAATTAATTTATTAAAGAGTATACCTTATAATTAATTTTTGTTATCATGTTATCATAAAAGATAAAATAAAATATAAAAATATGTTTTCTATTAAAATTGACTATTAAAATAAAATGTTATTAGAGGATTATCATACCGTATGTTAAACTCATTTTATATTGGCTATTGTGACCTAAGAGAACAGTGAGATGCTAGATTGAAGCAAATATATTAGGTATTGAAATATTCTTAATAATAATATTATATTAAAATTATTATTAAATATTATTAATAATTATATTAGTAATGTTATTAAATTATATATTATTTCATTAAATTGTATTTAACAATAATTATGTTAAAATATAATTAAATTATTTATTTTATTTTATTTTATTTTATTAAAATATATTTAACAATAATCTTATTAAAATTTAATAACAATAACCCGACACTTGTACATTACAAAACTTACATAGCCTACATAACTTACATAATACAAAACTTACATAACTTACATAATACAAAACTCACATAACTTAAATATCTTACACAACTTACATAACCTACATAATATATTTAACTTACATAACTTACATAATACATAACATACATTACTTTGATAACTTACATAACTTACATAATACACAACTTACATAGCTTACTTAATACATAACTTACATAACTTATACACGTACATAACTTACATAATTTACTTAATACATAAATATATATCATATGATATACTCACATAACTCATTTATACTTACCACTGAACAACTTACCCTTGTAATTTCTGGTGAAAATCAAACTTCAAGAAATAAGAAATGGACTGGTCTTGGATGAATTTGTCAAGGGTAAGCGACGGTTATCGAAATGGAGTACAGACTTTTCTAAATTTTGCATTTCAATATGCAAGCCAAGAGAATATGATTCTTTGCCCGTGTAAGAAGTGTGTCAACATAAACTGGCATTATCGTGAAGTTGTATACGAGTATCTAATTGTTGATGGGTTTGTTCGGGGTTATAAACAATGGTTATTTCATGGAGAATGCCCGCCTAGTACTTCCTCTTCAAGGATGGATGTATCTTATGATAGTACTGCTTACCATTAGTCTGTTAGAGGGGATGACATGGAAGGGATGTTGCGGGAAGCATTTAATATTCACAGTCATGGTTTACAGTCGTTCCCAGCCGACTTTGTGGCATCTGATGATTGTAATCTCGGTGGAAATGCTTTTACTGAACCTGGAAGAAGTGTACATCATGAAGAGTCGAATGGAGAAGCGGCAAAGTTCTACGTGCTACTTAATGACATGAACGAAGAACTGTATGAGGGATCAAAATTCTCAAAATTGTCTCTCTGTATTCATCTTTTTCAGTTAAAATGTTTGGGAGGGTGGACCGGGAACTCTTTGACATTGCTGTTAGAGTTTTTGAGAGAAATGTTTCTGTTTGCAAAAATCCCTCAATCATGCAAAGATATGAAGAAAATGATAAAATCTTTAGGTCTTGGGTACACCAAAATTCATAGTTGCCCGAATAACCGCATGTTGTATTGGGGCGATCGGAGAAACCAACAGTGCTGTCATATATGCGGCCAATCACGTTGGATAAATAGAAACACAGAAGATGGGAATGACGATGAAAATGTTGCAAAACCAAGACAGAAGCCGATAAAGATTTTGCGGTATTTTTCGCTGATACCAAGGCTTCAAAGGCTTTTCATGTCATCGAAGATAGCGGAGTCTATGACGTGGCACCATGATGGATGAACTGAGGATGGGAAGATGAAGCATCCGGCAGATTCTTTAGCTTGGAAATCATTTGACAATAAATTTCCAAGATTTGCAAGCGATCCTAGGAGTGTGAGGCTTGGGCTAGCATCTGATGGATTTAATCCTTTCAAGATTATGAGCACTGCGTACAGTACTTGGCCAGTAGTGCTTGTTCCTTACAATCTGCCTCCGTGGATTTGCATGAAGCAATCTTCCCTTATGTTATCTATGATTATCTCTGGAGAGAAAAGGCCCGGGAATGATATCGACATTTATTTACAGCCACTTATTGAAGAGTTAAAACAATTATGGGCTAGTGTCGAGACATACGATGTGCTGAGAAAGAAGAACTTTAATTTACGTGCAGCTTTGATGTGGACCATTAATGACTTCCCCGCTTATGCCAATTTATCCGGTTGGAGTACCAAGGGTCGTTATGCGTGTCCTTGTTGTGCTGCACAAACATGTCCGCAATGGTTGTACAATGGGAAGAAGTTCTCTTACATGAGGCATCATCGGTGGTTACCGGAAAATCATAGATTTAGATTTGAGTTCAGATTTGATCTTCAAGAGTTCGAGAAGTCTCGCCGCAGACCAGTGGCTCTGAAATCTTGTTCATGTTGGAAGATATGAATTTCATTTATGGGAAGATGAACCAACTGCCAAGCACGCAAAGAAATAGAAGATCAAATGATGAAGCTGATGATGACTCTGATGTAGAGGATGATCCTAATGAGGCGGAGTTGTGGAAAAAAAGAAGTATTTTTTTGAGTTGCCTTATTGGGAGCATCACCTTTTACGACACAATCTTGATGTTATACACATTGAGAAAAATGTCTGCTAAAACATTGTGGGTACAATTTTGAATGTCGACGGAAAATCAAAAGACAATCTTCAGAGTCGACTTGATTTAGTCCAAATGAGAATTCGGCCTGATCTTCATCCCAATCCACTTCCGAATGGGAAATATCGGTTGCCGCCTTCTATTTTCTCAATGTCCAAGACGGAGAAAGAACTGTTTTGCATGGTGTTGAAGGATATAAAGGTTCCAGATACGTATGCATCAAATATATCTCGATGTGTTAGTGTTAAAGATCGAAGATTATATTCACTAAAATCACATGACTATCACATCTTGATGCAAGATTTACTGCCAGTTGCTCTACGATGTTGTATGTCCAAGAAGGTGACGTCTTGTATAATTGAACTATCCAATATAATGAAAGCCATTTGGGGCAAAGTTTTGGATGTTCAAGAACTTCAGAAGGTACAGGATCGAGCCGCTTTGACTTTATTCAACATGGAGAAAATCTTCCACCTTCCTTCTTCACCATTATGGTTCACTTGATAATCCATCTCCCGCACGAAGCAATTCTTGGCGGACCCGTTTTCTATCGATGGATGTATCCCATAGAAAGGTGTTAATTAAAATTTTTAAAATTTTCCTTCATTCACCTCTATGCCTTTAGTTACAACTTTTGATAATGTTGTATATTGTGTTTATGTTCATATCCAAATTAAAGTCTTACTGCCGCAACAAGCGATATCCAGAAGGATCGATTGCTGAAGGCTACTTGGCAGAGGAATGTATGACCTTCTGCTCAAGATATTTGGAAGATGTTGAAACAAGGTTGAACAGACCAAATAGGAATGCTGGACTCACGGGCCATAACTTAGCCGATACTTATTTGTTCCAAAGGTTTGGAGAACCAATCGGTAAAGTTGAAATTGCAGAATTAGATCATTTATCGTGGGTACAAGCACATCGATATGTTCTGTTTCACCACGAATCATTGGAACTTTTATGAAAGTAAGTTCTACAAATTTGATAAATACTTATCAAACTAAAAATTGTTTATCTTCTAACAAAGTGAACTTTTTTTAACATAGCGAGTACAAACAAATATTGAGATCTCGTTCGTACTCCCGAAGAACACAACATCGAGATATCAATAAGTTGTTTACAGAATCTTTTTATGAATGGTTAAGCCAAACGGTATGCAGTTGGAGCTTCCGCTTACAAATAATAATGTTTTCTCATAACATTTTTAATTACTCAGTTTACTTTCCATTCAATAAGTTTGGAGTGGGAAGAACGTAAACGACGAAGTTAAATGGCTCTCCCAAGGTCCAAATCGAGTGGTTAAAAGATATAGTGTGTTCCTCATCAACGGATTCAGATTTCATACAAAATATCGCGAGAGGTTGAGGAGAACGCAAAATTGTGGAATAGTTGTTAATTCTGCAATTACAAGTTATGCTAGTGCTAGGGACAATAATCTTGTCGAGGGAAATGTGGAATATTTCAGACATCTTACTGACATAATTGAGTTGGATTACTAGGGAAAATGGAAAGTTGTCTTATTTCGAGGTGATTGGGCCGATGTTAATACAGCTCGTGGAATTAAGCAATATCAATTTGGTTTTACAATGGTGAACTTTGACCGATTGATTCACACAGGACAACAACTGATAGATGAGCCGTATGTATTCTCATCTCAAGTCAAACAAGTTTTTTACTCAAAAGATCCAACTGATGAGGGTTGGTACGTTGTACTCCGTAAGATCCCTAGAGACTTGTTTGACATGGGCAGTGGAAGTAGAGATAACATCGACGACAGATCAGAAACTTTGCCCTTTCCAGAACAAAACTTAAACGATAATATCCCTAGTACTAGTGCACAATTTCAATGGGTTCGTCAGGATACGGATGAAGATATTTACGAATAATGATGTAGTAATATTTTATGATTGTTTAATTATATGTAATATCATAATTTAAATCTTGGTCTTATTATATATTTCAACTATTTTATATGTGCTGTTATTGTTGTAATTAGTTATTAAGTTTTCAACTATTTTATGTGTATTGCAGATAAAATGCCTAGAAGAAAAATTCTAAGGGGAACCATTGTTTAAAATGATCCAAACTCGATAGAAACAAATAGTACTGAACAACAGACAACAATTGGATCTTCGAATGTTCCGATTACACCTGAGGATCCTACAGAAGTTCAAAGTAATTTTACATTTAATTTACATGCGTGTTGACTTATAATTGATTTATTTTTTAAATTTTTATATTATAATATACCATTTGTAGCTGAAAATGGTGGGATGCGCAGAGGTCGAGGACGTACGCTACTTAGAGAGTTATACGAGTTAGATCCAATCGAGCGTGTCAAAGTTGGACGAAGCAGTTTTGGTCAGCCTGTTGGATCAGAAGCTCGACTTTTAGCAGGATACATGGGCATTTTAGCACAAAATGCGAATATGTTGCCTATCAACTACGAGTCATGGCATCAAATGCCCAATAGCAACAAAAACCAAGCCCTCGATAATATTAAGGTAACAAAATGTTAACGTCATCTGTAATGCTTGGGAAATAGTTTCATTTATATTTACTTTATTAACTTGTGTTTTTTGTAGGCGAGGTTTGCTTTAGAGGTCTCGGATGCTTATGTAAAGAAGGCATTGGGAAAAAGATGGAGAGACAATAAAAGTACTTTGAAGAAAAATTATTATAAGACAAAAACAACCCTCGATGAGAAATTGCAAAATGTCCCGTCAGGAATGTTGAGGAACCAATGGGAAGATGCGGCTAGATTTTGGCATTCGAAGAAAGGCGATGTATGACGTACTTCCAAACTATTGTAATTATTTTGGTTTATAGTATTTACTATTTACGTACTAAAAATTTCATAATGTAGGATCGTGAACAAGTTGGAAAAAGCAGCAGGCAGAAACAAATTCATTCACACCACGGAGTCGAGAAGTTTTGCATGTGTAGCTGAGGCGGAGGTATTTTTAATTTTTTAATATTGTCAAATATGTATAACTTTCCATTAAATAATATTTTTACTACTATATTGTAGGAACTGTCGTCCGGTCAAAAAGTTGGACGCCTTCAACTTTTTGAAATTACACATAGGAAGAAAGATGGATCTCCCATGACTCCTGAAGCTGGTGAAATAATGGTACGTTTACTTAATACGATTTGACTTGTTTTAGTTATTTATAGTGTTTATTTTCTAATGGTTTAATTCATTGCTTGTAATGCGACTATTGTTATGTTGCATATGTTTTTAATATATATTATGTTCCTAACTATGTGATTTATTTATTAGGAAAACTAAAGGACAAAAAGTGAGTACTGGGCGATTGCTTCTAGTGATAGTTCTGTTCATCTTGAAGACATTGATAACCGGATTATTATGAAGTTTTGGGTCCCGAAAGGTATGGTCGGGTTCGATTTCAAGGATCTTTTGTTAGCCCAACCCAATATTTTGGATCCAAATCAAAGAATACATGGCTTGGGAGTCGCTCTAGTCAAGTTCGAGGTTAAAAGACCGATGGCTCGGATGCAAGCGACCACAGTTGAGGTTCAAAGGAAATATGAAGAACTCCAGCTACAACTTAAAGCAGAGGCGACAACGACGGAAGCAGCGGCTGCAGCGAGGGAAGCAGAGGCTACAGCGAGAGAAGCAGAGCAGAGCAAAAAGTACGACGAACTCCAGTAGCAGCTTCAAACTATGATAAAGATGTTTCAGTCGCAACTTCCGCCGTCATAGTGTATTGCATAAATATTTTTATCATTTTAACATTTAACATTTTTGCAATAATAATATGAATTCACTTTTATTTATTGATATTAATATTATTTTATTCGTTTGATTTGAAATATTATATAAATTTATTGCTTTTGGCTGGTTTAGATTTGATTGCTTTTGATATGTTGTTACAGGAGGGCTGAAAAAATAAAAAATTTAATATAAAAAAATTCCAAAAATAGTGGCGTTTTTGTATAAAAGCGCCGCTAAAGAACATGACGCTTAGAAAAAAACGCCGCTAAAGATAATGTTCTTTAGCGGCGCTTAGAAAAAAAACGCAGCTAAAGGCAATGTTCTTTAGTGGCGCTTAGAAAGAAACGCCACTAAAGACCATGTTCTTTCACGGCGCTTAGAAAAAAACGCCGCTAAAGACCATGTTCTTTAGAGGCGCTTAGAAAAAACGCTGCAAATGTTTGCGACGTTTTCGTTAGCGGCCTTTTTTGCGGCGCTTGTAGAAGTGCCGCAAATACCTTTAGTGGCGTTAAAAAGCGCCGCTAAAGGCCTAAAAAAACGCCGCTAAAGACCTGTTTTGGTGTAGTGATTGTCCTTCATTTTTTTAAATTAAATTATTATTATTTTATTAATATAAATATAAAATAAAAAAATTAATCATTACTTAAAATAAATATGATTCTACTATATCTTATATTTATATAAATATAATTATATTATTTTCACATAAATGTGATTTTCCATTTTCACATCTCCACTATAACTACGTTTAAGTTTTACTAATAATTTTAATTTCATCACCATAATGATTAACTTGATTGCCACCGCTATTTTTATTCTCATATATCCTTTCTCACAGCTTATCTAAATAGACCTTAGTTGAATTGAAGTAAGATTAGTCCGGTTGAAAATTTAGCTAATCTTTTGGACAATTCAAATTTGTTTAACATGGACATACTTTTTCTTTAAAATATTCAAAAATATAATTATAGAGTATAAAAAACGTAAGTTTGAAGCATATATATTTTTTTAAAAAGCTGCTTCTTTGAATTAATACATAAATGTAATTTATCTTTGGGATTTTTTTAAATGTACAATATATTTTGAAGAAATATATACACAATTATTATCTATACTAAAAATCTAAGTAGATTTCACGAGTCAATTGAGTATAAACTTAATTAGAAAATGATTAAAAAGCTATTCATTTAATAACGTAAATTATATTATTATAAAAGTATTTTTATTTGTTTACATTTTATATAAAATCAATTAAAAAAACATAGATACAACCAACATTGAATCTAAACCACTATGAATTTTAGAGTTTCAACTTTATCATTGAATCTAATCTTCATTTAATTCCTATATAAATTCCTACAACTTTATCATTGAAACTTTGTCATTTGAAAAACATCATTTAATTATTATATAAAATTTTAAAATATTTTTCATTCACATCTTTGGTGTGCTGTAATCTAATAATTTCATGGATCTTTTGCTACTACATACAACACGCAAGATCCAAATTTTAATGGCTAAATATGAACTCAATCTCAACAGGAAAAAGGTTAATTGATTTAGTGATGATTTTGTTTGGTTGAATTTGAGTGAAGGTCTCAAAAATTTAAAAATTTTATCTCTTTAGAAAATTTAAAATTTAATATCTCTTTTTCAATATTAGATATAATGGACGTGCTATAATCTAGTATTGAAATATCCAAATTTTAATGGTTAAATATGAACTCAATCTCAATAGAAAAAAAAAATTAAATGATTAGTGTTGTTAGATATAGATGATTTTGCTTGGTAGGATTAGAGTGGAGTTCTCAAATACTTGGGGATTTCTGTGTCTTCTTTTCGGCATCGGATGTAGTGTGTTTTAGATGTATTGATTAGATGCTTTAAAAGAGTGGCTTTTAGCAAGGATAAGCCTGAATGATACTCTACTTCTCAAAGAAGAGTTGTTGAAATCATATCGATTTTTTTTGCCTTCCATTTATATAAAAACTATATAAAAATTAGTTATTTTAGCTTCTTCTTTTTTCGTTTTATTTAGTCTTAAATTTTTGAGGTTTTTCAAAATGTACAAAATTGAATCATTTTCGTTTGTTAACTTTTTAACATAGAATTCACGATTCTACATGATAGTCTATATGTAAGTCATGTTAATAATTAATTAAATTTTAAAAATTAAAAATTGTTAACAATTTAAAAATATAAATTTTTTAATTATATAAAAATAATAAAATTAAAAATGATAAAAATTAATTAATTTTTTTCTTCTTCTCCATTTCCATTGATATACAAAATAAATCTAAAATTTAAATTATAATATCAAATTTTCTTCATTTTACTTTGCAATTCCTTCTTTAACTGGAGCCTGTTCCTTTTTCTTTAACTCCAACAACCATCATGACCACCTTTCGCATTCACGATATCGGCCCAGGGAGAGCTCCAATCACCTCATCTTGAAGTCCTACATATGCTTATGGGCTTGGGTTTATCAAGAGTAACTCAAATTGCTCGAATTGGAGGTTATGGTTTCAAATTTTTCCTTCTTCGATCTACGACTTCAACAATTGGATTGGCTTGAAACTCAGATACAATCTTCTCCGTTGTGAAAACCAAAATTTGACTATGTTGGTAATACAAAGTATGTAATTCCAAGTTGGTTGAAAAAAAAGGCTTTTTAAAGAAGTTTAAATGTAACATTGCCTCTTATCTTCATTGAGTAATTAAGGTTAAAGGCCAAACACACGTGTCTATGTCCGTGTTAACACGTGCTTACAAAATATACTGTGCATGTTCTTTTTTTTTATAAAATTTTTGTTTTTTCTTTTAAAATTATTTTCAGAATATTTTCAATTGCGAAAAATCTAATCCATTGCACTTTTGAGGAAACTGACACTGCGTGTTTTACTTATTTGCTCCTTCGGAAAACAGTATAAATAGCAGGTCATTTTCCTCATTTTACACAACAACCAAATAACAATCTTTCTCTCATACTCATTTTCTCTCGTCTGTTTTCTTTTTAGTGATTTTTCAGTCAAATCTCCAACCACATTTTCTGCTTTGTTTTTCGGTCTTTCGAGAAGAGTAATACCAATTGTGTTCTACCTTCTTTATTTGGATGTACGAATACTGAAGTACTGTGTTAACCTTGGGGCGACATTGATAACATGTTTTAACCTCACTCTTAACGTGTTTTTGGGTGATTATTTGATGTTAACTGTGAATTTTATGCTCCTAATCATTTGAATCTGTGTTTTAATACTTCATAGAGCACTTGGGAGCTAAAGGAGCAAAAAACGAGTGAAAATCAGAGTGTCGGAGCAAGATACAGGAGCCATACAGGCTAAACCATTTCACATGGCCGTGTGACCCATACGGGCGTGTGGTAGGCCATGTCAATTTCACAAAATTGCACACCGAACAACAAAAAATCATGATTTTTAGGTTTTTTGGGCATTCTAAAACGTATATATGACAAAAATAAGAAGATAGGAGAGAGACGTTAGAAAATAATCAAGAAAACTCGAAAAACACCATTGAAGCCGACTTCGAAACAAATTTCTGTCAAAATTAAAGATTCGCAATTATTTTTTAGGAAGTTATCATGAGTTTCTTTATTTCTTTCGGTTATATTATACCTTGGATTTTTTCTTTTCAAGTATGAACTAATTTTATAAATACCTAGGGAGATGGACCCTATGATGGATTCTGTCATTTGATTTTTATTTTACGCAATAAATATTCAGTTTCTTATTCTTAATTATGTGTGCTTCATTCTTGATTGAATATTTCTATATTATTGATCCATGTTCGATGTGCTTAAATCGATGGTTGAATAGACCCTGTTTAAGATAAGATCTTGCTTAATTGAGTGAAGTTGCATGCAATCCTAAATATAGGACGACATAAATCTACCGGATTAGAGTCAAATCTAATAAGGGAATCTATAGCACGAATTAATGCGATAATAGGGATTTTAATTAGAAAGAAATTTCAATTAATCAACCTAGAGTCAGTTGCTTTTATGCTCGAAAGATATATTAGCATAATTTAGGGAATTCTACAGATCAAGGTGCTAAGAAATTGCGTAATCTAGATTGGTAGTGACAAAGAAAATCTAGGCAGATTCTTTCCTAGGTATTCTTTCGCTTCTTGGTTGTTACTCAATTATTTTTGTGTTTTGTTCTTTATTGTGTTCGTTAGTTAATTAATTTAGTAAAATTTAGTTTTTAATCAATCACTCGAATTATTCAGTTAAATAATAGAAAGACGATAATTACTAGTACTTTTAGTCTTCGTGGGAACGATATCTTTGCTCACTGTAGTTATACTATTAATTGATAGGTGCACTTGCCTTAGTTAAATTTTCAGTTAGTTTCGTGATACATCAAGTTTTTGGCGCCGTTGTCAGGGACTAGAATATTAGGAAAACTTTATTTCTATTAATTTAGCCATTGTTTATTTTAATTCTAATACTTTTTTTTTCATTTAATTTTTAAATTCTAATTTTTCTTTTGTTTGATTCTTATAGGTTCTTTTAGTTTATGACTAGAGGCAACTTGGTGGAAGCATTAGTTTTTTATAATGAGATCGAAAAAACTGCTCGCAAAAATCGTAAAGAGGTTAGAGAAGTAAGGCAAGGTCAACAGATTTTTATAGATAATCAAGACGAAAAGGACATTATTGTGGAGATGGATAATAATCCTCGTAATCAGCAACTTCCTGTACGTCTTGCTCCTTGGACTATGTATGACTATGCTAAGCCCACTCTGATTGGGGTTGAATCGAGTATTGTAAAACAGATTATTGATATGTGGCATGCTAGATTAGGTTATGTGAATATTCATTCACTAAAAAAGTTCATAAAAATGAATATACTCCCTAGTTTAGATTATAGTAGCTTTAATAAATGCGAAATTTGTGTTGAAGCTAAGCATGTTAGTCCTTCCTTAAAAACTCTTCCTGATAGGAAGACTAGACTTTTAAAATTAGTTCATATTGATCTAGCAGACTTTAGAAACACAGAGAGTAAGAGTGGAAAACACTACTACATCACCTTTGCAGATGATTACTCTAGATACACAGGTTTATCTTCTAAGATTAAAAGATGAAGTTGATAAAAATTTTCTTCTTTATAATGCAGAAGAAGAAAACCAGCTTGATAGGAGAATAAAACGTCTTAGATCCGATAGAGGTGGTGAATATGACACAATTTCCTTAAAGAGGTCTATGAGAAATACAAAATTATAGATGAGTTTTTTGCTCATTATTTCCCACAACAAAATGACATAGCTAAAAGACAAAGCATAACTCTAAAAGAAATGATGGATGTTTTACTACTAAGTTCTAGTTTACCTGATAGTATGTGGGGGGGAGGTCGTACTTTCTACAAACTATATTCTTAATAAAATGCCTCATAAAAAATTAGACTATACCTCATATGAATTGTGGAAAAGTTATGCCCCTAATCTGTAATACTTGAAAGTGTGGGGGTGCTTAGAAAAAGCAGGCTTGCCTTCTTTTAAAAAGGGCACTATCAGATCTAAAATTGTTGATGCTCTTAATAATGATGTTGAACCTAGGAGGAGTAAAAGACAAAGGATTGTCACTAGTTTTGGACCTAATTTCCTTATTGTCACTAGTTTCGGACCTAATTTCCTTACTTCTTTTGTAAATGAGATTAGTGATTTAGACTTGATAAGTGATTCTATTGCTCATGCATTTTTGATAAATAAATATCTAAAAACTTATGATGAAGCCATAAAATCAATAGATGCTAGTTTTTGGAGAGATACCATTTATAATGAGCTAGAGTCTATTATGTCTAATTACACTTGGGAACTAGTAGACTTGCCTAAAGGTTTTAGAACTATTAGAAATAAATAAGTCTCTAGAAAGAAACTTAGATTAGATGGGTCAATACAGAGGTATAAGGTAAGACTAGTTGTAAAATGATTCACTTAGAAATTTGGAGTAGATTATTTTGATACATACTCTCATATGACTAAGATCTCAACCATTCGTGATTTGTTTGCTTTAGCTTCTATTCATAATTTGTTGGTACATCAGGTGGATGTGTGAAGACAGCTTTCTTGAATGGTGATTTGGATGAAGAGTTCTACATAGAACAACCTTTAGGATTTGCAGCACCTGATATGGAAAATAGAGTTTGCAGACTCAAAATTCTTTGTATGTTTTCAAACAAGCTCCAAAACAATGGTATGAGAAATTTCATAAGACTATTCTTAATTTTGATTTTATTTTTAATGATGCATATGCATGTGTGTATTCTAATATGTTTGGTTCTAATTGTGTCATCATATGTCTATATGTGAATAACATGTTAATTTTCAGCACTAATATAAAAGTCATTAACAAAACCAAAAATTTTTATCTACCAAGTTTGATATGACTGATTTGGGAGAGGTAAATGTAATCTTAGGGTTAAGGTTACTAAATCAGAAAAACAATTTTCTTTAAACCAATCTCACTCTATAAAAAAAGTGTTAAATAAGTTTAATAGCTTTGATATAATCCCTGTGAAGACTCCTTTTGATTCTAGCATCCAACTGATAAAGAATAAAGTAAATAACGTTTCTCAATCAGAGTATGCTAAAATTATTAGAAGCCTTATGTTCTTGATGAACTACACTCGGCCTAATATTACTTATGCAGTCAATATACTAAGTAGATATACTTATAATCTTAGCAAAGAGCATTGGAATGCTTTAAAACAATTGTTGAAATACCTTAAAGGTACATTAACTTGGGAATTGGAATTTGTCGGAAACCCTACAGTCCTAAAGGGATATTGTGATGCAAATTGGGTAACTAATAATGATGAAGTTAGCTCTACAAATGGGCATGACTTTACTTTAGGTGTAGTAGCTATTTCTTAGAAGTCTACTAAAAAGACTTGTATTGCTCGCTCCATGATGGAATCAAAGTTTATAGCTTTGAACTTAATCGGGAAAGAGGCCGAGTGACTTAGGAATCTACTTGCAGATATTCTTTTATGAGAAAATTTGACACCTCTCATATCTCTATTATGTGACTCACAAACTGCTATTTGCGTTGCTAAGAGTTAAGCTTATAATGGTAAGAAGAGGCATATTCGAATAAGACATGAAGTTATGAGACATTAAATAAAGAATGGAGAACCTAGTTGATCCACTAACCAAAAGGTTAAGTAGGAAAATGGTTATTGATTCGTCAAGGGGGATGGGTCTTAAGCCTAATGGTTGAGGAATTCATGGTGGATACCAATTTAGTTTTGTAAGTTCAATATGGTCAAACGAAACCATGGAAAGACTCATAGTGTACATTTTACCTATCCCTATGGAAAACGATGTACATGCATAAGGTTGAGTTCTTACTCTTAATGAATTCATATCCTAAGGTTTAAGTGGTCCTATTGAGACGGACTAGATGAATTCATTAACAAGTGAGGTTAAGTTTTTTTACTCTTAATGATTTCATATTCAAGATTTTGGGTGGTCCTATTGAGACATACTTGATGAATTCACTGAATTTAAATTTTAGAGGATGAGCTTAATAAATATTATTAATGGTTTCATAATCCTAGTTCAGGTAGTCTATATTGAGATAGACTTGATGAAATCACCTACATAAGTGTGAAGAATTAACCATCTTTTATGAAAGACATTGGACAGCCTTTCTAGAGCACTTACCAACATCTCGAAGTGTATTGGCTAAAACCTATTGATCTATTATGGAACATCAATTGGATCTGAGACTAGTCATGTGTCATGAGTTAACCCCAATCTTAACAAGTTCAAGATTCATTCACTTGTTAAAAAGAGGATTCACTCAGTTCATTATGTACTAGTTCATTATGTACTAGTTCAAATCCACAAGATACTAGTACTTAAGTGACTAATTTTGTTGTTGCTCCTCTCACGTTTTACCTTTTCTCATGTTTACAAAGTCTCTAATTCTTTTGCATTAGTGGGGGAATGTTGGTAATGCAAAGTAGGTAATCCCACATTGGTTGAGAAAATGTTTCTAAGGAGGTTTAAATATAGTCTTGCCTCTTACCCTCATTAAGTTATTGGGGCTAAAGGCCCAACACACGTGTGCAACCGCCAACCGGCTCAATCCGTGTTAACGACATGTACTGCACGTGTTTCTTTTTGGATAAAATTTCTATTTTTTATTTTTTTTAAACAGTTTTCAAAATATTTTTAGTTGCGGAAAATCCTCTGACTATTGCGGAAAATCTGGTCAGTTGCACTTTTTGAGGAAACTGACACTACATGTTTTACCATTTTCCCCTTCAAAAAACAGTATAAATAGCATGTCATTTTCCTCATTTTACACAACAAGAAAACGAAAATCTTTCTCTAATTCTCCTTTTCCCTCGTCTGTTTTCTTTTTAGTAGTTTTTCAGTCAAATTTCCAACTACATTTTTTGCTTTGTTTTCTAATTCCTTTCGGGAAGAGCAATACCAATTGTGTTCCACCTTCTTTATTAAGGTGTATGAATACTTAAGCACTATGTTAACCTTCGAGGGCACGTCCTCTACACGATTACTCCGATCAGGGTGGATTTGCTTCTAAGGTAATAGTTCTTCCACGACACAGTGATTATTTTTATTTGTTTACACTTAGTTTATTTTCCTGTAGTACTAATGATTTCGTTTTGCAATAGTATATTTCCAACAGGCTATTAGGATTGTTGAAAAGAGAACCTGAAACTACAGGTTGAGCCTTCACAACATTGGCAAAGTCATTAGGGTTGTTATAATTGACAAAAGATGAAATAGGTTTTGTTGGAATGATTGATTATGAGTTTTTATGTCTTTTGGTTGAATCTAAGTGGTTTGAAATTTTTGAATAGTTTTGTTTCTATTTTCAATTTTTTTTTATTTTGGATTGTGAGTTTTTGAAATTGATAAGTAAAAACTAGAATTGAAGTTTGATTTTGTTGATCGGTTAGGATTTTTTTTGTTATTTTTATTGCTTTTAACTAAAATTCAAACTGAAACAAATTTTCTGTTTTCATTTTCAATTTTGATTTTTAATGTGTTTTCCTCCCTAAATTCTACAAGAAATTAACAACTTTGGATTTAGAAGGTGCAATTTGGTGGATAGTCAAGTTGTTGAAGCACTTGGGTGCTTAAATTTGATGTAGGTTTTGGATTTGAAAGCTTGTTCTCAAGATTAGGGGTGAGTATTCGATTGAGTCGAGTCGAATCGAGTCAAAAAATTTTGAGTTAGTCGAGTTGACGAATCCTATTTTAGCAACCGAACTCAATTTGAATTTTTTTGAATCGGATCGAATCGTGTCAAAAAATTTTGAGTCAAGTCGAGTCGAGTTAACGAATCCTATTATTTATACTCAATGTTGCTTTTACATGAACCGATTATTTAACTAGTAAACAAAGTATAAAATTATTTAACTACATAAACAATATAATGGTTTTGCCTTTTAACTTAATGAGTAAACATTTATCAAAACAACGTAATTTTGCCTTTTAACTTAATGGTTTTGACTTTTGAACTTTACAAAAGGTAAACATTTATCAAAATGGCGTAACTTTGCCTTTTCTTATTTAGATTTTCGGATAACTCGAATTGTGTAATTCATAGTCGAGTTAAACTGAATAACTTAATTTTTTATTCGAGTTGATCCAAATAACTTGAGTAACTCAAATAACTCGAACTATTTAATTCAAAATTTAAAAATTTTATCGAGTTTTTCAAATCAAATCGGGTTTTGCTCACCCCTACTGAAGACCAACAAGGAGAGTGGAGAAATTAATTCGATAGAAAAGATTTTGAAGAGTTTGAAAATAAAGAAATTAATTTGAGCATTGAAAAGGAAAAAAAAGACGAGCATTACTGAATTGGTAATATATTTTTTACTTTTAAATCTTTATATTTTATAATTCATAATTTTTATATTATTAAAATTTTTTATAAAATTTTATAATTTTTAAATTTTAATTTTTTAAATAATTATTGATGAACTATTACATAAATGTCACGTCAGTAAAATATCCAACATTAATTTATTTATCTATTATTTAATAATTTGTAAAATCCAAAAGTTTGTAAACAAAATAAAACTGGTTTTTTATGTAGTTCAAAGTTGATTATGCTTATAAAGAGCAGTGAGAGTGATGGAGGAAAATGGACTTTTTTATTATTTTAATTCGCCGTCCAAAACCAAATAGTCAGATCTTGGAAAATGAATCATTTTATATTCTGTATAGAATATTGAAGAATAGATGAACATTTTCACGTAACTATTGTAAAGCCAACATAGAAATTTCTCTTATTTATTTTAAACGTCACATTCTTATCCTATTTCTCCTTTTCTTTTTTAAGTAAATTTGTTAAATACAATCATTCTCACACTTGTTAAGTCCCTATCTTATTGAATCAGTTCATTTATAGTCTTTTATTTTATTATAAATATTGAATCTCGGTGTTACAACACAAAATAATTTACAATTTCTCATTTCTTTAAACATGTTAATTGACATTTTAATTAGAAACTTATTGTAAGAAAACAAGATAAATAACTTAAAATAATCTTATTACAGCAAACTCGATTCATATCCTTACAAAATGAAAGTTTATTTATAACAAACTCACAAGGTGTATTCCTAGACTACATCGCATATCCATTGTATGCATAATAGCCCACTCTGCCACCACCTTGTGTACTCCCGGGGTCGTCCCTCCAGGCAAATTCTCCTTTTAGATACCTGAAAAGCAATAACAATTCCTGTGAGTACAGGAGTACTTAGTGAACTCATAAAAACAATACCTTGATAAATTCTTTGCAATCTTGTATGAACCACTAGGTGACAATTATTTTGCATCATTTATTTCGGCCGATACCACCACAAAATATCATACTCTTAAACTCCAGCTATCCTACTCTTATCATACTCCATCTTCCTTAACTATCTAACTGAATAATCATTCCAAATGTATCATAAATCTCTTACCCCATAATAATTTCTTAACAGTACATACACTCAAAAAACCACTTCCAAGAATCCTTGTATTAACTCATACTCTTAACTTGAACAGTTGTTCACTAACATTTATCACGGCAGATACATATATGTTTTGCGAACACTTACGCAGAATATAATACCATCAATCCATACTTGGACATACCCTGATTCAGTACCACACATATCCATACTGATAAATCACTGCATGGTCCACTCTGATGAATTTCATATCGTGATATATCATAATCACATAATTCAAGATAACATTAACTCTTATTTTTTGGAAGATTTATATCGTGCCTAGTACTGCATGGTTCCATTCTGGAAGAACGTCGAATCATTCTCTTGAAGCTCATCTTTTTCATTATAAATGATCTGCTTGCCCTGAAATGACACGGCCCAGTAGGGAAATACCAGTTCATTTGGCCTTTCGATACAATCAAATAGAAATCCCCAAGGGCACCATATCTTAGGAGCCCAAACTATGTGATTGAATAAATCCTCTTCTATCTGTTGCGGGTCGAGTACTCATTCTCCTTCCCATTCTTCAAACTTCGATTCGTATTTTTCATAGAGATTTCTCTAATCAACAATAGAACAAGATCCATTTTACATTACATATAAGGGATTACTCGGCTCGGACCAAAGAAGCAATGTCACTCAATCATTATCAAACTGACCGCAATATTTTTCTGTCCATGATGATCCCACCAAAGCGCCTTCTACTTCTAATAGGCCAAGAACTTTCCATATATACAAATCATCATAATGGATACCCTTCTTAACATACAGATTCACATCTCTTTTTCATGGAAACCCTTAAGACTTAGTCATTCAAAACCCAGAACATATCAATACCTCATCTTAACTTTGCTTATTATAGAACTAAAAGAATTTACTCATATCGTACAATAATGACAGTCATTCAGATTCAAATCTTACCAAACATTCTTGACAATAAATGCCACGAAAGCCTAACAAAACACGTCATACAAGCAATCATATAGAGTCTCATGTTTATTGTCCCGACGGACTCCACAGAACACATCGTAGGCAAACCAACGATATACTGTAAATGTCAAAAGTCCTTATTACAGAATACGCCACAAAGGTGATCCATACAGAGTACATCACAAAGGTTATATATAGAGAGTATACCACAAAGGCGACATATACAGAGTATGCCACAAAGGTGATATATACAGAGTATGCCACAAAGACAATTCATTCAGAGTACGCCATAAAGGCTGACAGGATGCCACATAGGCAACCCATAACTTTCGTGTTTGCGATATGGATTTACCCAAACTCACATTAAGTGAGGTTTGCCCATCATTGCCTTGGGACACACAGAAAACCCTGTAGCGACCTAAAAATTTCGGCGATGGGCGCTAATCGAAGCGATTATTGAAAATTTGAAAATGGAGTTTTGATTTTATTTAAGAAAAGGAGTCGCCATCGATCTTTTTTCTAGGTGTGATCGGACACCTTCAAAAATCTCTTTTTAGAAGAATTTTTTTTTAGAAAAAAAAACTTTTCCAAAAAAAATAATTTTAGGTCCACGTCAAAATCCAGAGAAAATTAGGGTTCGGGAGTCGGTTACGCACGAGGAAGGTATTAGCACCCTCGCGACGCCCAAAATTGGTATCTCGTTAAACACGCGTTGTCCTAATTTTCAAAAATACAAATTCAATTTAATAGTTAATCGCGATCAGATCAAAATACGAGAATTTTTAAAAACACGAAGATTTTTGAAACATTTATTTTTTTGAAAACACGAAAAATTTTTAAAACACGAGAATTTTAGAGACACGAAAATTCTTAAAAATACGAAAATTTTTGAAAACACGGAAATTTTTAAAACACAGGAATTTTTGAAAACATGAAAATTTTTGAAACACCGGAATTTTGAAAACACGAGGATTCTTGAAAACACGAAGATTTTTTAAAACACGGAAGAAAATACAGAAATTTGAAATACAGAAATTATTTTAAAAAAACACGAATATATTTTTTGAAAAACGGTAAATTTCATTATTATTTTTTGAGACACGAGAAATTTTGGAAACATGAAAACTTTTGAAAACACGATTTTTTTTAAAACGTACCGTATTTAACACGAATCGATGATATTCACCCCGACATGGCGATGAAATCGTCGATTTAGTGTCAAATCGATTCGACTTAATATTTAATTGTGATTCTATGAAAACACGAGAAATCTTTTCTATTTTTAATAACACGAGAATTTTTGAATATCTTCATTTTTTTAAGGGCGTCCCGTATTTAACACGAGCCATCGATATTCACCCAACATAGCGATGAATTCGATGACTTAACATTAAATCGGTCCGTTGCCTTGTGCATTAAAATATTTTTTAATTTTAAAAATGCAAGTAAAATAAATGTGATAATATTTCTAAATATGCTATTTAAAAAAACTAATTAAATTGAAATGAAACAATAATTAAATATACAAATTAATTTAAAACGAGGGTAAAAAGATTACCAAAAGCCCAAAGTTATGGGCTTGATTCAACGGGCTACGCAATTCGGGCCTTTTTTGTTTTTTGTTTTTGTTTTTTTCTTTTTTCCTTTTCTCCTCTTTTTTTTGTGCAGATTGGACATTGGGTATTGGGTGGTCTTGGCTTTCTTCTTTGGTTGGCCTGTTATTCGCTGGTCTGCTAGGCTCTTTGGATTGGGCCCTTCTTTGCTTTTTTTTTGCTATTTTTTTTTTTCTTTTTTTGGGCTTTCTTTGGGTGGTCTCTTGTGGGTCTGCCTGGCTTTCTCGGGTCGGGTCGGGTCAAGCCCGACTGTAATGTATTTCTTTTTTTCTTCTTTTTCTTTCTCTCTTTTTTCTTTCTTTCTTTCTTCTTCCTTCCCTTCGACTTTGCTCTTCCTCGCCGTCGCCGCTTCCTCCACTAGGTGCGACGGTCTCCGGCGTCTCCTCTTCTCTTCTTCTTTCTTCTTCTCCTTCTCCTTGGCTGCTTCTTTTTCTTCTTGGTTGTTGTTTTTTTTGTTGATTTCTTGCTATTTTTTTTGCTTTGCTTTGTTGGTATGACAGTGGTTAAAAGAATGCAAAGGCACCATGCAGTGGGTACTGCGGTGGTGGTGAAGGCGGTGGTTGGGGCCCTTTGGCTTGTCGCTTTTTGTTTGATTTTTTTTCTTTGTTTTCTTAGTTTTCTTTCTTTCTTTTGCAAAAAAAATGAACCCCCATTTCTCTTCAATCTCTTCCTTTTAATTCCAATTTTGCCTCTTTCTTCTTTGTTTGCAGTGGCGGAGGAGGGCATCACTACCTAGGAGGTCTTGGAGTAGCTCTACTGGGAGGGTAGGCTCGGCAGTTGCTTGCGGCGATTTGACAAGTCCAGAAGGACTAAATTGCATGGGATGCAAAGTTTCTGGGGCAAAAGCGTAATTTTAGTAAAATATGGGCCAAAATGTAATTTCTTGAGAGTTTAGGGGTCAAAGTGCAATTTTGAGAAAGTTTAAGGGTCAAAATGTAATTTTAGAAAGTTTTAGGGTCAAAATGTAAATTTTAGAAAAGTTTAGGGTTAAAATGTAAATTTTGAAAAGTACAGGGTTAAAATGCAAAAAATAAAAAAATTCTTTTTTTTTTCAAACACGAAATTAATCCCGGACAAAATTCAGTGATTACAGATGCCCCTCTTTGCTCATCGCTGTGAAACAGGGATAGAGCAAAGACTAAAAAGCACTGAATTTTGTTCGACCATCCAAAATTTTCCTCTTTATTTGAAAAGCAGAAATCGAGAACAGCTCGGCGTGCGACCCGAGACTCAACTCACCTCTTGGATTATGAGTTGATCTTCGAAAAACAAAAATCGAAAATACCTCAACATGTGCCCCGAGGCTCAACTCACCTCTCGCAATATGAGTTGATTTTTCAAAAAACATAAATTTAAAAGAAATACCTCGGCATGGTCCGAGGCTCAACTCACCTCTGTATTATGAGTTGATTTTTGAAAAACGGAAATTTAAAAGAAATACCTCGGCATGACCCGAGACTCAACTCACCTCTGTATTATGAGTTGATTTTTGAAAAACAGAATTTGAAAAGAATACCTCGGCATGCGACCCGAGGCTCAACTCACCCCTCGCAGTATGAGTTGATTTGTGAAAAACAAGAATTGAAAAATACCTCGGCGTGACCCGAGGCTCAACTCACCTCTCGCAATATGAGTTGATTTTTCAAAAAACATAAATTTAAAAGAAATACCTCAGCATGGTCCGAGGCTCAACTCACCTCTCGCAATATGAGTTGATTTTTTTTATGAAAAACAGAAATTTAAAAAAAAACCTCAGCGTGACCCGAGGCTCAACTCACCTCTCGCAATATGAGTTGATTTTGAAAAAAACAGAAATTAAAATACCTCAACAGGACTCGAGGCTCAACTCACCTCTGTATTATGAGTTGATTTAAAAAAAGACATAAATTAAAAATACCTCAACAGTGACCGAGGCTCAACTCACCTCAGATTATGAGTTGATTAAAAAAGACATAAATTAAAAATACCTCAAGTGTGACCCGATGCTCAACTCACCTCAGATATGAGTTGATTTAAAAAAGACATAAATTAAAAATACTTCAACGTGACCCGAGGCTCAACTCACCTCTCAGATTATGAGTTGATTTTTAAAAAAGACATAAATTAAAAATACCTCAACAGGACCCGAGGCTCAACTCACCTCAGATTATGAGTTGATTTTTGAAAAAGCGAAATTTAAAAATACCTCAACAGTGACCCAAGGCTCAACTCACCTCAGATTATGAGTTGATTTATAAAAAGACATAAATTAAAATACCTCAACAGTGACCCGAGGCTCAACTCACCTCAGATTATGAGTTGATTTTTGAAAAAGCAAATTTAAAAATACCTCAAGATGACCCGAGGCTCAACTCACCTCAGATTATGAGTTGATTTTATGAAAAAGAAATTAAATTAAAAAATACCTCAACAGTGACCCGAGGCTCAACTCACCTCAGATTATGAGTTGATTTTTGAAAAAAGAAATTAAATTAAAAAATACCTCAGTGACCCGAGGCTCAACTCACCTCTGTATTATGAGTTGATTTTTTGAAAAAATAGAATTTTAAAAAATATTTCTTGAAAGAAACAGGGTTCCAAAAAACATCTGGTAAAGCTAAAAGCCTTATTCTTCATTGATTCTGTGCAGCTTTCTCCCAGTATTCCTTGCTCTACTGGTATACCTGTAGATGTCATTTATGATGTTATTATGATATGCACATGTTTGTCCTAAATGCTTTTGTGTCTACATGATCATGCAATGCACCACAATCATTTGTCACGTGCCCCACTTTTGATTTTCGTGAGGGTCCGCATTCATTTCCTCAATTCTTGACTTTTCTCTCCAATTTTATACTCATCCTCAAGTTCTGTGAGTAATCCACATTTTCGTATACCACCTTCCTGCCCCCTTGTTGAACTTTGTTCTTGCTTCAGGATCCTTGTATTTATCAAATTCTCATCCAGGTAATGCTCAACATTCCTTTTGTTTAGAGTATGTCATCTTACTATTTATCATTTAAATGAATCAAACACGAGATGCATGAAAAATGGCAAAGTAGGCATGAAAGAAAGACCTCACATTCATTTTTTCAAAAGCAACAAACAAAAAAAATTGACAAGGAAAAATTCAAATAAATTGTCATAAAGAAAAGAAAGCGAGTTCAATGGCCACAAATGTTTTAGATATCCAATGCATGAACTTTCCACGTTTCTTCATCCTGGATCTTTTCGAGCACGGCTTCTTGTGTAGAAGATTTTGAGCTTTTGAGAATGCTTCACATATTGTAACCCCGCCATTCGACTCCCCGTTCAAGCCAATTGGCTTCTTCAAGCCCGAGCCCACTTCATTAGGACGCCCTTTCGGGTTTTCATCCTAATCTTTTTTTGTTTATCAAGACGCCCTTTTCGGGTTTTCATCTTGATTTTTTCTTTTTTTTGTTTTTTTTGTTTTTTTGTTTTTTTGTTTTGTCTGTTTTTTGTTTTTTTGTTTTTTTTGTTTTTTTTGTTTGTTTTTTTTAAGCATAATATTTCTTCACAGCATCTGAGTTCACTGGATTAGGTAATTCTTTCCCATCCATCTCAGTGAGAATCAGAGCCCCTCCTGAGAATGTCTTTTTTACAACGTATGGCCCTTCCCAATTTGGTGACCATTTTCCTCGAAAGTCCTTCTGTATCGGGAGAATCTTTCTCAGTACGAGCTCTCCTTCGCGAAATTCTCTTGGCCGCACCTTTTTATCATGGGCCGTAATCATTCTCTTCTGGTACATCTGTCCATGACAAATTGCCTTCAAACGTTTCCCTTCAATAAGGTTTAGCTGATCATATCGAGCTCGAACCCACTCTGATTCCTCTAACCTTGTTTCCATCAAGACGCGCAGGGATGGGATCTCTACTTCGATAGGCAGAACGGCTTCCATTCCATAGACCAGAGAAAAAGGAGTTGCCCCCGTAGACGTCCGTACCGAAGTGCGATATGCGTACAAAGCGAATGGTAGCTTCTCGTGCCAGTCTTTATATGTCTCAGTCATCTTCCCAATAATCCTCTTAATGTTCTTATTAGCGGCTTCTACTGCTCCGTTCATCTTCGGGCAGTAGGGTGAAGAATTATGATGGTTTATCTGGAATTGCTCACATACTTCTTTCATCATCTTGTTGTTCAAATTTAAAGCATTATCTGAAATGATTCTTTCAGGCAGACCATATCGACATATAATCTCCTTTTTAAAGAACTTACAGACTGCAGCCTTTGTCACATTAGCAAACAAAGTAGCTTCTACCCATTTTGTGAAGTAGTCTATAACCACAAAGATGAATCGATGCCCATTGGAAGCTTTCGGGGAAATTGGCCCTATAACATCCATGCCCTACATAGAAAAAGGCCACGGAGAAGTCATGACATGGAGGGGCGACGGAGCTACATGAATTTTATCGCCATAAATTTGACATTTGTGGCACTTTCGTGCGTAACGAATGCAATCCCTTTCCATCGTCAGCCAATAATAACCAAGTCTCATAATCTGCCTGGCCATGGTGAAACCACTGGCATGCGTTCCACAAATTCCTTCATGAACCTTCTCAAGTATCTTTCTAGCTTCAACAGCGTCCACGCACCTCAGGAGCACTTGATCTTTTCCTCTTTTGTATAGAATATCCCCGTCAAGAACAAACCCAATCACCATTCTTCTGATTGTTCTTTTGTCATTCTCATTTGCTTGCTCAGGGTACGCTTGATTCTTGATGTACTCTAGGATATCATGGAACCATGGTCATCCATCTGACTCTTCCTCAATGCTAAAACAGTGTGCGGGGGTCTCATATATACTCATTTGGATGGGCATTATCTCAGTTTCCCTGTTTACTTTGAACATCGAAGCCAATGTGGCTAGGGCATCAGCCAATTGGTTCTCTTCCCGTGGAAAGTAGTTAAAAGTCACTTCATAGAACTCTTTGACCAATTCTGCAACGAGATCGCGATATTTGACTAATTTCGAATCTCTCACTTCCCAATCTCCACGGATTTGATAGATGACTAATGCTGAGTCCCCGTGCACTTCTAAGATTTTGATTTTCCTCTCGATAGCTGCACGAAGCCCCATGATGCAAGCTTCATATTCCGCTATATTATTGGTACAGAAGAAGTTCAATCTGGCAGTGAGCGGGTAATGATCTCCTTCTGGTGACACTAAGACTGCTCCGATCCCATGCCCCAAATGCATTCGATGCACTATCAAAACTCATCTTTTATGATTGATCTTTTGATGATTCACCTTCGAAAATGCACATCAAGTCTTCATCTGGGAAATCAAATCTCAAAGGCTCGTATTCTTCTGCTGTTTGACTTGCCAAGAAGTCAGCTGTCGCTCTTCCCTTTATCGATTTTTGGCTCACATACACGATGTCATACTCAGTCAGTAAGATCTGCCATCGTGCCATTCTTCCTGAGAGTGCAGGTGACTCCATCATGTACTTTATTGGATCCAATTTTGAAATTAACCATGTCGTATGATACAGCATGTATTGCCTGAGCCTTCGAACCGTCCAAATCAATGCACAACAAAACTTCTCAATTGAAGGGTACTTTGCCTCATATTCTGTGAACTTCTTGCTGAGGTAGTAAATTGCCTTCTCTCTTTTCCCCGACTCATCATGTTGTCCCAGTACGCAACCCATTGAATTCTCAAACACGGTCAGGTACAATATTAAGGGTTTTCCAGGGGTCGGCGGTACTAGCACAGGAGGATTAGATAGATACTGTTTTATCTTGTCAAAGGCCACTTGGCACTCCTCGTTCCATTTTCCCGGATTACGTTTTCGAATGAGTCGAAAAATTGGGTCACACTGATTGGTAAGTTGAGCAATGAATCGAGCAATGTAATTCAACCTTCCTAAAAAACCTCTGACTTCCTTTTGTGTATGCGGGGGAGGCAATTCTTGTATAGCTTTTATCTTATCTGGATCAACCTCGATACCTCTTTCACTAACAATGAAACCTAGCGCTTTTCTGAGGCGACCCCAAATGTACATTTGGCGGGTTAAGCTTCAACTGGAACTTTCTTAATCTTTCAAACACTTCCTAAGACTCCCAACATGCTCTCTTTCTTCCGAGATTTGGCAATCATATCGTCGACATAAACTTCTATTTCTTTGTGCATCATATCATGGAATAACGTCACCATGGCTCTCGATATGTTGCCCCAAAGATTCTTTAATCCGGCGGCATTACCTTGTAGCGAAGGTTCCCACATTGTTATGAATGTAGTTTTCTCCATGTCTTCGGGAGCCATCTTTATCTGATTATATCCTGAGAAACCATCCATGAAAGAAAACAGAGAATACTTTGCCGTATTATCCACCAAAGTGTCGATGTGCAGTAAAGAAAAGTTATCCTTAGGGCTTGTTTGATTTAGATCACGATAATCCACGCACATTTGCACCTTGCCATCCTTCTTCGACACTGGGACTATATTAGCTACCCATTCTGGATACTTTGAGACTTGTAGAAAGCCAGCGTCAAATTGTTTCTTGACTTCTTCTTTTATCTTTAACAGCATTTCGGGTCTCATCCTTCTTAATTTCTGCTAAACGGGCTTGCATTCTGGTTTCAGTGGGAGCTTGTGGACCACAATATCCGTGTTCAATCCTGGCATATCTTGATAAGACCAGGCAAACACATCCTTGTATTCATGGAGCAAAGCGATCAAATCTTGCCTTTTGTTTTTTGAAATGGAAGTCCCAATCTTCACTTCTTGTTTCTCTTCTTCATTCTCCAAGTTAACTACCTCAACAGATTCTTGATGGGGTAGGATTTGTTTCTCTTCTTGTTCCACCATTCTCAGTAAGTCGGGAGACGAGACACAATCTTCAACATTTTCGTCAGCTTCGAATTCTCCTAAACAAACAACCTTCTCAAAATTGATTTCAGGATTCATAACGGGATTATTCATGCCATTGATATCTGAGCACCTGAAAGGTGAATGGAAAAAGACTATAGCAGAGTATTGAGGTATTGTAATCAACACACATTGATGTGAGATGATATGAGATATATGCCAGAAAAGGATATGAACAGAAGGAGTAGTTGCAAAGTTAATGAAAAGAATATGACAATATGAAACAAAATGCATCTTCATTAATGTTCATTGAAATGATAAAGAGCAAACATAAGCTCTTACAAATGGAACCCTACTGTTTAAGGACACACAAAATGAAGGGCTAACATTGAGCATTACTCTGACGGGGACTTAAAAACTACAAGGAGGTCCTCAGCAGTCCAGTTGTTCAAAACATATCCTGGAGGACAAGGGCGTATCATTGAAGCATTCTTAATTTCATCATTCTCATTGTCAATAGCATTTAGGCTGATATTCTGAAGACCCTTTTCGATCAATAATGTGACTTGCGAGTTGTTCTGCCCTGGGTACATCACTCCTGCTGATGTAAATGTTCTTAACAAAGGAGGATACACTAACGGCTCCCACCCCAATTCCTGGCCTGAAGCCTTTGCGATTCTTCTCTCTCGATCTTTCTGCAATTGTTTTCTTCTTTGATGTATATCTGGTTTGAACCCCAAACTGTATCGGCCCTTGTGGTGCGTTGGTTTCAAAGCTCTAACCATCCCTTGTTGATATTTTCCCAAACCTTTCCTCGCTCGAGTTCCTTTTCCCACAGTCAGCTTAATTCTCATCCCGGTATTCTTTGACAGTTTGGGAATGGGGATCTTATTCCCTTCAGCAACAAATGTAGCATTGATAAATTCCAAGGAGCGAAAAGAACATTCTACCGCATCCTCGCTTATTCGATGTAGGGTGCATCAGTAGAGATAGATGCGATGATGTCTTCCTCACCACCAACAGTAATCAAACGGCTATCCATGATGAACTTTACTTTTTGATGGAGAGATGAAGGAACTGCCCCAGTAGAATGGATCCAAGGTCTTCCTAAGAGGCAATTGTATGAAAGCGTGATGTCCATGACCTGAAACTCGATATCATATACACATGGCCCCACTTTTAAAGGAATTTCGATCTTTCCCATGACTTCTCACCGTGTCCCATCAAATGCCCTTACTGTAAAATAACAAGGCCTCAGATAAGACATATCAACCGGCATCCTAGAAAGGGTGGCCAAAGGCATAACATTGAGTGCAGATCTATTGTCGATGAGCACATTTGGTAATATGTAACCTTTGCAATTGGTTGTGATGTGCAATGCTTTTACGGAGCCCCTACCATTTGGCGGTATTTCGTCATCACTAAAAGAGATGAAATTATCTGCATTTAGATTATTTGCCCACCTATCAAGCTTTTCCACAGATACATTGTTCGCCACATAAGCTTGATTTAACACTTTTAACAAGGCATTTCAATGTGGCTCCGAGTTCAACAATAGGGACAATACCGAGATTCGGGCCGGCTGCTTGTTTAATTGTTCTACGAAGCTATATTCACTGTGCTTAATAAACTTTAAGAACTCATGTGCTTCCTCCTCATTCACAGCCTTTTTAACTTCCTGCTCAAGTTGTGTTTCAACATCATCCTCAACCTCATACATTGGTGCTTTTCCTTTTTGGCTCGGACCAGCAACCTTCTTCTTTGGCTCAACCGTCTCGGGAGAATAACATCTTCCGCTACGAGTAAAATGTCCTACTCCGCTAACACATTCACTCACAACCTTGGACTTTTCACCCTCAGGTACAATGATATTGACATCATAATTCCAAGGCACTGCCTTGTTGTCCTTATAAGGGAAAGGAGCAGGTACTTCAATTATCAAACTTGGTTTAACTTCTCGACTAACTTCTTCCTCCTTTGCCTCGTAATAAATCACCAAGGGCCTATCGACGCTATAGGGAAAAGCCATCAACTGATCATCAGAGGCACATATTCCTCCCTCATCGGCCCTCTCCACACTATCAAAGACTTTGACCTCCTTGTTATCCATCATATCCTGAAGTAATTTTCTAAATTCCCTGCAAGATTGGATGTCATGCCCTTCGATGCCATGAAAATCACAGAAACTCTGGTCTTTTGTACTTTCTTCTTTAAGGATCTTACTAGACGGACAAAGTAAGCCATTTTCAATCATCATCTTCCATACCTTCTTCAAAGGTGTCCTTACTTCATTAACATCACATTTGGCTTGCCAACTGTCTTCATCTGTCACCGCATTTACATTCCCGCCAGTATGGTTAGGAAGAGGATTTCCCGTCACATTGCTAACACCATCAAATCGTAAAATGCCAGCATCGATGAGACCTTGAACCCTTTTTTTAAAGGCCACACAGTTTTCTGTAGAGTGTCCCTGATTCCCAGCGTGATACACACAACTAGCATTAGGATTATACCACCTCGGGTAAGGGGGCTTCAGGGGTGCCATGTAATGTGGGGTGCCATGTAATGTGCAAATATCAATTGCTTCTCCAACAGTTCGGGTATAATTCTCCATATGGCACAGGAATTGGGGTGAATTGAAGTTTTTCAGGAATGGGTCTTGCTGGTCTTTGATCATTTTTAGGTTGACTTTGTGTAGGCATGGTGTTTGGTGGGAACAAGGTGAATGGTCTTTGGTTATTCATAGCATAAACGGGGTAAGACGGAGGTGCTTGATGGTAAGGACCTTGAGGAGGAAAGTAGAAGTTTAAAGGTGGGCGATAATGAGGTCGTGATTGGGCGGGGTACGAATTGGGGGCACAGTGACTCTCGGTTCCAACCATATGAGCCTCTGCCTCCTTTTTCTTTGCGGGTACTACCCTCTTCGAACTCTCGGGGCCTTCCATTCTCGCACTCTTGACGACGTTTTCAATAAGCTCCCCGGATATTACAATATCCGTGAAGTCCTTTGTGGCACTTCCTACCAATTTATCGTAAAACGGCGCTTTGAGAGTATTAATGAAGAGGACTGTTATCTCTGTCTTAGTTAACGGAGGCTCCACGGTAGAGATATCCCTCCATCTTTGTGCATATTGCCGAAAAGTCTCTGTCGGCTTCTTCTCCATCATTTGTAAGGTTAGTCGATCAGGCACCATATCCGATACATGCCTATATTGCTCACAGAATGCTGAAGCCAAATCCTTCCATGAACGGATTCTCTCTCTACTGAGTTGATTATACCATCGAAGGGTTGAGCCAACCAAACTATCTTGAAAGCAATACACCAACAATTTATCATCGTTTACATAACCAGTCATCTTTCAGCAAAATATGATCAGATGCGCCTTTGGACATCTTGTTCCGTCATACTTCTTGAAATCAGGTGCCTTAAATTTTGGGGGTAGGACCAAATCAGGTACCAAACTGAGCTCTTTGGCACTCAAAGCAGAGAAAACTTGGCGCCTTCTCATCGCCTTGATCCTCTCTTCCAGATCCTATACTTATCCCGGCGTTATTGTCATCAATTCTCACCTTGCTACTTCTACAGGATCATCTAGGTCTGGAACAATTGGATCTGAAGGATTAGCCCCAGGGTTCGATACAAACATTCCCTGTCCTAAATGAGCAGATGGAGCAGGATGTTGTTCCAGACTTGTAGGTTCTCTTTGGGGGTATCCTCTTTGCATTGTATGGACATGAGGTGGAGTAAATCGCGGGGGATAAAGTGGATCTTGATTAGATCTTGACTGAGGCAGTTCTACGATATCGGGTCTCTGCATAGGTCCCTTTCATTTGACCAAGGCCGTCATCATTTCCATCATTTTGGTCATTTGATCTCTTTGCTCGAGCGATTCCTCTCGAGATCTCACCATCAAATCTCTTGCCTCTTGCTGCGACTTGGCCAATTGCTCCTGCAATTCTCTTTGGGTTCTTTCTATCCTTTCCATCCTTTTATTGAGTTCGGCATCCATAGTTCTAGCTCTTAAGCGCGTTCTATAGGAGTGACGTGATTCCAGACTTGTAGTGTGGTAACTATGGATTAGATGGTTTTAACCTTAGCGAATGATTAGGGAGATATGAGCATGTAATGAATGAATGAATAATTAATGAATGTTAATCATGCGTAAATATGCAAAAGTAGGTGTTGATTCCAAAATGGCCCCATACTTGGGCGTTTCATTTATCAAAAGAGTCCATTACAAAAAGTTTTGCCATATTAGTTTTACAGTTACACAAACTTCTTAGCCACATCACCTTGCTTCTTTACACGTTCCAGGAACTCCGATATGCTTGATCTTTGGCTTGGAGGGTATTGGCAACTGAGAACTTTCGCTTCATCTGACAATTGTACTACATGCGCAGCCGCCCTACGAATTTCATTGATTAAACTGCTGAGATGCATATCCTTTTCTTGGAGGGCTCTCTCATAGGCGCGAATGTCTCTGTCATGCTGACCATTCTTGTCTTCTAAAGCCCTCAAGAGGTCATCCAAATATTGCTGATGAGCTTGCAGTGTACTCTCTAGACTTCGAATTTTTCCTTTTAGCTCTTGATGCTCGGGCCCGACTAGTCAGTTAGTTCTGCATCCGCCTTCGTGTTCAACATTCTTCTTCCTCAACTCTATCATAGCACGTGCAGCTCTTTCCTCTTCTTTCTTCGCTTTGGCTTTCCAGAATTCCATCCCACCTTTGATATTGCTTAGTTCCTCCTTCCATTCTGCTGATGTTTTGCCCAATCCACTATTTCTTATAGTGCCTCTTAATTTCTTGTTTTCCAAATGAAGGTCCCTTAAATCCTTTCTCGTAACTTCAACCTCTTTTTGGACTTTTTCGGTTCTGGATTTTTTAATTTTGACATCAATCTTCAATTGGTAGTTCTCCTCCTAGAGAGAACTAATATCTCGCAACAGTTTGGCTTTTTCACGTTCAAATTTATGTCTTGCAATTTCTAGCTCGGATGGGATTTTCTCTAAGAACGGATTCTGGCAAACTTCATCAATCGATGGGGTTACTTGACTCTTCACTCGTCGTTGCCTCCATAGGCCATAGTCTACAGTGATAGTATCAGCATAGAGAGCTAATTCCATTAGGTAGATTTGCCTCCAAGAGTTCGCAGTATCTCGAACCTTTTTCATGTAACCCTCACCCATAAAGGCAAACTCCGATTGTGCCAATCCATCGGTAACTGGTACAAACTGTCGCAAAGCGAACTGTCTTTGAACCAACAATGGAGCATATCCAACTCCTCCCCATAATCCTAGTAAAGGCACCCAGTCTTGGTTTCCACACTTGTATAACAAGACGGAGGGACGAATCCAAGGTGCTCTCCAAGTTATATCTTCGGCATGGAGGTTCTGAAAAACTGAGACCCAGTGTTGTTCAGTGACATCCTTCGGCCAATCTTTTTCAAGGTGTGCTTCCAACGAGGCGAATGTCTTTGAAAATATGTGGAAAGGCGTGCGCTCCACCTTCCAAAAATGGCTAAAGATCCAAACATTCAGTAACTGAGCGCATCCAATAAAACGTCCTTCCCCTTTTCTCCTACAAGCATTTAGAGATCTAAAAGTCTCAGCCAAGATGGTTGGGACCGGGTTGACTCTTTGCTTCAACTTTTCGAAGAAATCTACAACCGCAACTTCAATATGCCCAAGAACCTTCGGGAAGATGACCAGTCCGTAAATGGCCAAGGCAAACAAATCTACTCTTTTCAAAACATCTGGATGATTCTGAACTAACTCCCGAAGAGAAAACCAAGGAACACAACTGACTTCATTCTTCTTCTTTATCTGCTTTTCAGCCCATGTATCACCATCCCGTCAACTTCATTAGCTTTTTCTTGAAGGTCATTGGTTTAGGCTCCTTCACATATATCTTGTTGAGTTGCACATTATCGATGCGAAGCAAAGCGGCATACTCTTCTATGGTCGGAGTCATATCTTTCTGATTGAAAGTGAAACATTGATAGGCTGGGTCCCAGAATCGAACCATGGCTTGGATCAACTGCTCGTTCACATCGATTGCTATCAAGTGAGCTATATCCCCATACTTCTCAGTGAAAATGCCTTTGGTATCTGAGTCCCACTGTTTCCAAATCCTAGTCAAGTCTTCGAGATCATTCTGACAAGCATTCAAAGTCACATGCTCAGGAAGATCAGAGATGTATCCTTCTTTTAAACTATCCCCTTTCGCTTTCTGAGTCCTCAAAGACCAATCTCGAACTACGGCATTTTTCTCAGTTACTTGTGTAATTGACTCCTCCATCAGAAACCCGTTTTTGGCAACCAATCTTTAACCAACACCTTCCTAATGAGATGTCTACGATGCATGATGAAAAATAAAATGAAAAACAAATAACCCTGGTCAGAGATCACAACAAATATAAAAAGAAGAAAGAAGAAAAATAAAGACTGTGGAAAATTTAACGAATTAAGCTATTCAATCATGCAATTTGGTGGAAATGACCCACATTTTTTTCTTTTTTCTTACCCCAATATGCTTTACAAGAAACCTATCCCACATACCATCAGACAATCTATCCGGCCCAATTTATTAAACAGACTCAATTCATTAAATAAGTGTAAATGCAAAAGAAATAAAAGGTAAGAGGCGTTTCTCCCGTGTACTTATTTTGGTGACTATTCGACGGACGGAGGTTCGGCATGGCTCTAATTGGGTGGCTCGTACAGTTCACTATATGTGGTTTTGGTTCTAGAAAGGTACTCGAATTGTCCATACTGTCACCTACTAAGGTTAGTACGGAGCCTCAGTCATCACCCATCACAGGCTCACGAGCTCAATTCGAGGGATTACATTTACTTATGCCTATGCGAAGGGACGAGTTAACTCACGAAAGCATAAGTCATATGTAACCCAGAAGTATTTCACTAGCCTGTGCGGAGGGACGAGTTAACTCACGAAGGCGTAGCGTTTACTTCCACTTAAACGGACGGAGCCCGGGTAGAGAGCTCATGTTATGCAAAAAATGCAAGTGCACAGTGTGTGGGGAGAAACTCACAAACCTTTTAAATTTTATTTTTACTAAAACAACTAAAAAAACGTAAAACTTAGAGCTGAAAAAAAAATAAGGAAGAAAAAACAAGTTAGAAAAATATTAGTTAAAAAAAACCGAATGCAAATGCATGACTTTTCAAAAAATAAAATTCAAGGATCACGATTAAAAATTAATTTGAACAAAGGATTTTAAAATTTTGACAACACGCGTTTAACATCAGACTCGACTCTCAAAAACATTTTTTCCCAGTGGAGTCGCCAGCTGTAGCGACCTAAAAATTTCGGCGATTGGCGCTAATCGAAGCGATTATTGAAAATTTGAAAATGGAGTTTTGATTTTATTTAAGAAAAGGAGTCGCCACCGATCTTTTTTCTAGGTGTGATCGGACACCTTCAAAAATCTCTTTTTAGAAGAATTTTTTTTTAGAAAAAAAAACTTTTCCAAAAAAAACAATTTTAGGTCCACGTCAAAATCCAGAGAAAATTAGGGTTCGGAGTCGATTCTGCGAGGAAGGTATTAGCACCCTCGCGACGCCCAAAATTGGTATCTCGTTAAACACGCGTTGTCCTAATTTTCAAAAATACAAGTTCAATTTAATAGTTAATCGCGATCAGATCAAAATACGAGAATTTTTAAAAACACGAAGATTTTTGAAACATTTATTTTTTTGAAAACACGAAAAATTTTTAAAACACGAGAATTTTAGAGACACGAAAATTCTTAAAAATATGAAAATTTTTGAAAACACGGAAATTTTTAAAACACGGGAATTTTTGAAAACATGAAAATTTTTGAAACACCGGAATTTTGAAAACACGAAGATTTTTTAAAACACGGAAATTTTTGAAAATACAGAAATTTGAAATACAGAAATTATTTTTAAAAAACAAGAATATATTTTTTGAAAAACGGTAAATTTCATTATTATTTTTTGAGACACGAGAAATTTTGGAAACATGAAAACTTTTGAAAACACGATTTTTTTAAAACGTATCGTATTTAACACGAATCGATGATATTCACCCCGACATGGCGATGAAATCGTCGATTTAGTGTCAAATCGATTCGACTTAATATTTAATCGTGATTCTATGAAAACACGAGAAATCTTTTCTATTTTTAATAACACGAGAATTTTTGAATATCTTCATTTTTTTAAGGGCGTCCCGTATTTAACACGAGCCATCGATATTCACCCAACATAGCGATGAATTCAATGACTTAACATTAAATCGGTTCGTTGCCTTGTGCATTAAAATATTTTTTAATTTTAAAAATGCAAGTAAAATAAATGTGATAATATTTCTAAATATGCTATTTAAAAAAACTAATTAAATTGAAATGAAACAATAATTAAATATACAAATTAATTTAAAACGAGGGTAAAAAGATTACCAAAAGCCCAAAGTTATGGGCTTGATTCAACGGGCTACGCAATTCGGGCCTTTTTTGTTTTTTGTTTTTTTGTTTTTTCCTTTTCTCCTCTTTTTTTTGTGCATATTGGGCCGCTGGGCGCTGGGCTGGGTGCTGGCTTGCTGCTGGAACGGGCCTGGAGGCCTGCTGGCGCTGGAACGGGCCTGCTGCTGGTTGGCCTGTTGGCTGCCTGGCCTGCTAGACCTGCTGGATTGGGCCTGGCCTGCTGCTTTTTTTTTTGCTGCTACTATTTCTTTTTTTCTTTTTTTGGGCTGCTGGGTGATCTGCTGTGGGTCGGGTCGGCTTTCTTGGGTCGGGTCGGGTCAGGTCAAGCCCGACTGTAATGTATTTCTTTTTTTTTTTTTCTTTCTCTCTTTTTTCTTTCTTTTTTCTCTTTTTTCTTTCTTTCTTTCTTCTTCCTTCCCTTCGACTTTGCTCTTCCTCGCCGTTGCCGCTTCCTCCGCCCGATGCGACGGTCTCCGGCGTCTCCTCTTCTCTTCTTCTTTCTTCTTCTCCTTCTTCTTGGCTGCTTCTTTTTCTTCTTGGTTGTTTTTTTTGTTGATTTCTTGCTTTTTTTGCTTTGCTTTGTAGGTATGACGGTGGTTAAAAGAATGCAAAGGCACGGCGGTGGGTACGGTGGTGGTGAAGGCGGTGGTTGGGGCCCTTTGGCTTGCTGCTTTTTGTTTGATTTTTTTGCTGCTGTTTTCTTAGTTTTCTTTCTTTCTTTTGTAAAAAATGAACCCCCCATTTCTCTTCAATCTCTTCCTTTTAATTCCAATTTTTGCCTCTTTCTTCTTTGTTTGCAGGTGGCAGAGGAGGGCATCATGGCCTAGGGAGGCTGCTGGAGTAGCTCGGCTGGGGAGGGGTAGGCTCGGCAGTTGCTTGCGACGATTTGACAAGTCCAGAAGGACTAAATTGCATAGGATGCAAAGTTTCTGGGGCAAAAGCATAATTTTAGCAAAATATGGGCCAAAATGTAATTTCTTGAGAGTTTAGGGGTCAAAGTGCAATTTTGAGAAAGTTTAAGGGTCGAAATATAATTTTAGAAAGTTTTAGGGTCAAAATGTAAATTTTAGAAAAGTTTGGGGTCAAAATGTAAATTTTGAAAAGTATAGGGGTTAAAATGCAAAAAATAAAAAAATTCTTTTTTTTTAAACACGAAATTAATCCCGGACAAAATTTAGTGATTACAAACCCCATTATATAAAATGTCATTCAGCAGTTCTTTTTTAGAATATGTCATGGCCATGGACTTTTCTTTAGAGCTTCATATAAGAGTTCATGTTTACAGTCTTGACGGACTCCCTTATTTACCACTGCGGTGACTCAACTCACTTTACAAACTCTACAAACCAGACACATCCTAGACCCAAGATTTCATAATTTCACAACACTCTTCATACATCCCAAAAAACTTATTTTCAAGCAGAATAACTTATCTCTTAATCTAATCATGTCATTATTTCTATAGTTGTATAAGGAACATATTCATACTATACTATCCATGATATCCAATTTCCAGTTTGATCACTTTCATCTAGATATACTTTAATATGAACAATATACATGCAAGAGTCAGAGTAGAGACTCACCTAATTCTCACTTACTGTAGTACAAAACTCCAAATCTAGATATCCATCTTGAACCAGCAGCAATCACTGCTTTCAGAACATAATAACATCATTAAGACTTATTTGTATAAAATTTACCATCAATTCGAACACTGACAACTCCCATGCAAAGCCTTATACTTACATCTTACTGTTCATGAACCTCTTATAGACCTACTCTTTCAAAATTTAACGTACAAAATAGTAATACTTATCCTTGAATGGAATAACCATTGAGCATAACCTTACCATGACTTTTAAATTATATATAAAGAGATACATCCAGACTTAAGGAAGGTATCAGTAAATACCATTTAAGGAAGAGGAAGAAGAAAGAAGAACCCTTTTCAGAACACACTCTCACATATAAATATGACTCAACTTGCTTAGTGGAATTTAACAAGTGTCATATGTATCAGAACTTGCCTTCTTATTGGCCTACAGTTTTTGAGAAAAATATAAATACGTTCTCTTCATCATACTTATCAGGCTAAGCTATACAGTTGGTTTCTAACTAGATTACTTAAAGTCTAACTAGCACAGTATTCCATACAAACTAGGCGTACTATACCTTTGACGAATGCTCATTCCATACTTCACTTTTATCCCTTAACACGAAAGTCTCCTTAATATAGTAGAATATCATGAAGTCAAATTCTTACTAACTCATGTGGCAATTAATATATGCCCACACATATACGCCAAAATAATCATTTGGGCAAATAACACTTCGCTAAACAGACTATTTACTACTATACGCCAAAACTTTTAACCCACCGGATCTAGGATGTTACAGGGTGATATGGTGAATGGACAGTAATTAAGCATGCAATTAGGAAGTCTAGTGGATAAGAGGTATATTACAACAATTCGTAATATGGGGTTGATTAATTTAAATTATACCTAAAAGGACTAAATTTAATAAAAACCAAAATTACAAAAGTTTGAATTGGATGAAATAAAGTGGTCGATTGATATCCATGTTGCTAATTAACTATTAGATTAGGGATCTAAATTTTTTAAACTCCTAATTAGTTAAATTTTACACAATTAGACGATTTAGTCCAATTTATCTCTTGACCTCACAAGACTAAATTGGGAAAATCAAATTTGTTCAAAATAAGATCTCCTCTCGGTCTCACCTATATAATTTTTTTCCCTAGAGTTTCCAATTTTATGTTTTGAAGTTTATTTGATTTAATCCAATTTTTAAGATTTAGTCTCTTACCCTAAAATTAATCATGCAACATTTCAATCAATCAATCAACCACAACAAGTTTAGTTACTACCTATCATCAAAACATAAAACACAATCAACTTCATGCTCAAATGAATAATCAGATAATCACAAAATAGGTAAGCGTTAAGAAATACTTTGTAGATCTTGAAGAGGTCCTTGATGGAAATGATGACAAGTAAGAATATCCCACAAATCCACAACCCAAATTAATACCTCGCAACTTTTGGTATCTAAAACATTAAAATCTATAAAATACTTTGAAGAAAAACTCAAAATAACATAATAGGTCCTTGTACCTTTTTGAACTAAAGAAGAAAAATGTAGCAAAATAAAAGAAATAGAAAAATAAAGTCTAAACTAGAAAAGGAAAAACCTAGAAATCTAAATGATTGTGTAACAACCCGTTTTTCAGTGGTGTCAAAAATGGTGGTTTCAAAACCCCATTTTAGACGAGCGAGTCTGTAAATATTATTATTTAATATTAATTAGGTTAGTATAAAGTTTAACTAAAAATTGGTCCACTAATTTTTTCATTTGGATAGCAAATTAAGGTACAAAAGCTAGATTGTAAAAGTGGTAAAAGTTAATCACTATGAATTTTTCATTAACTAAGGGACCAATTGAGTAATTAAACCTTTATTAAATCACCAAATGGTGGTGGATGAAAACTTTCATCCACCAATTTATTTAATCATCATTAAGTATGTTAATTAAAGTTTAATCAAATAAATTATAATTAATTAGTTAGTAAACCAAGTATATAAGATAAAATAAAATAAAAGATGACAATTTTGCTTCATCTTCTTCAACTTTTCGTGGGTGAGAAATGAAAAATAGGGTTTTGGAGTTTTAAGCTTTTGGTCCTTTATTTTGTTATGTATTTAAGTCCTTTTTCTTATAATTTTTATATTTTTGAGATCCCGGAAGCTTAATTTAGTTAGATCGTGCACTAATTGGTAAAACGATTAAAGTTTTTAAAACTTGTCATTGTTGAATGCTTTATGAAATTGGTGTTAATTTTTTAGATTTTAAGCTTAGACATGAAAAAACAAGACTAATTTATAATAAAGGGACTAAATTGGTGTTAATTTGTTGGATTTCAAGACTAATTTGCTAATTTTTAACATAGGGACTAAAGTGCATAAATTTTGAAATTGATGTAACATTTTGTAAATATGGATAATAAAGGGCTATAGAAGGATAAAATTTAGATCGGTTTTGAAATCGAGATTCAAATTTGATAGTTATGACAATTTCAGTTTTAGGGGCTAAATTGTATAAAATGCACAAATTTTAGGGAACATTCAAAAACTAAAATTGAACTGTCATATGCACATAATATAATGTTATAAGACATTTATAATTGATAAATTGAAATGAATTATGTTATAGATAGAGAATTGAACCAATCGGAGGATAATCGAGGAAAAGGCAAAATTGTGGATTAGTCCTTAACGTTTCATTTGTAGCTATTTTTTCCAAGTAAGTTCCATATTCTATGTTATGTTTTAATTATATTATAATGTATATTATTTAAGTTAATTGTACTTTTGGTGATTTTGGCATCTAAAGAATTAACTCATAAAGTATGAGAAATATTGTTATTATAAGTGAATATGATGTATGGAATGGACTAAAATCATAAAGTATGATAAATATAGTTACTATGAGTGAATATGATTTTGGTAATTTTGACTTTTCGTTGGAGAAACTAGTCGAACTCTATGTTGATGAAATTGTTAGATTACAGGGTGTTCCATTATCAATCATTTTAGATCGTGATCCGAGGTTCACCTCAAGGTTTTGGAGTAAGTTACATGAGGCATTGGGTACAAAATTGAAGCTTAGTATGGTTTTCCATCCACAAACGGACGGCCAATCTGAACGATTAATTCAAATTTTAGAAGACATGCTTCGATGTTGCATTATTAAGTTTGAGGGTAGTTGGGAGAAATATTTGCCGTTAGTTGAGTTTACTTACAATAACGGCTATCAAGTGAGCTTAAAATGGCACTGTATAAGGCTTTATATGGGTGTAAATGTAGAAGTCGGTTATGTTGGTCTGATTTGGGTGAAAGAAAGTTAGAAGGGGTTGATTTAATTTGAGATACTGAAGACAAAGTCAGATCAATTCGAGATAACTTGAAAGCCGCGACAGATCGTCACAATTCTTACGCAGATTTGAAGTGTAAGGATATTAAGTTTTTTGTGGGTGATCGAGTATTTTTAAAAGTTTTTCCGTGGAAAAAGATTTTATATTTTGGCAAAAAAATGAAATTGAGTCCGAGGTTTATCAGGTCGTACGAAATCATTGAAATAGTTGGTCCTGTAGCTTACAGATTAGCTCTACCACCGGAACTTGAAAAGATTCATAAAGATTTTTATGTTTCTATCTTGAGACGATATAGATTAGATCATGCACATATAATAGCTCCTTGTGAGGTAGAGATTCGGCTTGATTTGTCATATTCTGAAGAATCAATTAAGATTTTAGCACGTGAGGTAAATGAACTCCGAAACAAAAAGGTACCATTGGTTAAAGTATTATAGAATCGTCACAGGGTTGAAGAGGCTATGTGGGAGAAAAAAGAATTGATGAAATCATTGTACCCAAATCTATTTTCTGGTAAAATTTTCGGGGATGAAAATTTCTTTAGAAGGGAGAGTTGTAATAGCCTATTTTTAGTGAAATCGGAACAGTGGTTTCGGGACCACATATCTGATGAGTAAATTATTATTTTATTATTTTTATGTTTATGGGATATTAGTAAGGTCGTATTAAAACTTTGTTAAGAAATTTTGATGTTTGTTTGATTAATTAAGTAAAAAGGACTAAATTGTAAAAGGTCAAAAGTTGAGTTCTATTACTTAAAGGAGTCAAATGGCTATGAAACCTTAAACAAAGGGACTTGAATGGTAAATAGACCAACTAAAGTGATAGTGGATGTACATGGCAAGGTTTTAATGAAATTTTAATGATTTTAAAAGGTTAGTTTAATCATTTGGTAAATTAAAGAAAATTAATTAAGAAAAGATGAATCAAAGTGATCATCTTCATCCTTTTATTGTTGGAAAACCTAACAACACCATTAGAGAATAAGGAGTATTCGGTCAAGCTTGGTTGGGTGCATGGCGAGATTTCAAGCCACGTTTTTAATGATTTTTATGTTTTGAGGATCATTTTAGCTTAATCTAGCTAGCAGGGGGTCAATTTTTAAAACTGTCAAAGGTTGAGGGCTTTGCCATGAATGTTCTTGAATGAATTTTGGTGTTTAATGGTAGATTATGAATCTTTGTTGAGAAATAAACAAGTTTTGTTAAGTGATATTTGTTGAATTTTAGAATTAAGGACTAAATTGTTAATTATATAAATTCTAAGGTTTTATCGTGAAATGATGATAATTATGAGTTTTTCAAGGTCCTTTGTATTTTTTATTAACATGGATTTAGAATAAAATGGTTAGATTTTAAGTTATAAGCTTAAGGACAAAATTGAGAAAAAGTTAACATGTTAGGGGCAAAATAGTAAGTTTACATAAAAATGAATTATGGATTAAATTGAAGTTTAGAAGTACTTAATTGAATGAAACTATTGTTTTAGGTCACGAAACTGTTGACGATCATGGAAAAGGAAGGATTTCAGAGTAATCCCTATGTTTTGCAATTTCTGCAAACTAGTCTTATAAGTTCATTTTATGTTTATGTAAAGTTGACTTAAATTCCTTATTAGTGATTTAAATCTTTTTAGTCTGTTATGGAACAATATTTAAGTGTTGAGTTATATCGTTATTCAAGTTTTGTGCATAGCAGGCTTAGTGCTGGTGATATTCAGGATTTGTGCCTAGCATGCTTAGTGCCAGTGTTATTCAGGCTTAGTGCCTAGCAGGTTTATTGCTGGTGTAATTAAAGTTAACATCCTCTGGAAATTTGGTATTTGATAGCAAATGAGTTTACTTATCGAACTTACTAAGGTCCTTTGTGCTTATTAGTTTGATTTGTTTTTTTAGGACTCTTGGAATCGCTGCTTTGATTGGATCGACTCGGAAGCTCACACACTATCATCATCATCTCGGTAGTTATTTTGGTACTTGTTAGTAGTTGGTTACAGTGCCATGTAATATTAGAGGTCCTTGGTATTATGATGTTTTGGTGAATATGTAAATGTTAAAAGTTGGTATGTTTATGCTTGTTGTTAATGGATGGTGTTGGACTTATGATGCATGACTAGATAAGTCCTTTTGGAACACTATTTATTAGTAGATGTATAAAAAATTTTGGTGCAAAATGTTAAAGTAAGAATGTTCAATTGTGTTGTATTTTTTAAGCTTACTATGGAATAAGATATGATGTTTGAATTAGTGGTAGGTTTTTGACATGTCTAAATAAGCATTATTTGTTTGTGATTGAGGTGCTTATGGGTGGCATATTGGTTGAATGTTAAATGGATGATTTAGCATGTTTTTGGCTTGATTATGGTCACTTTGAATAGGTCTTTTGGCTAGAAAATGGTTTACTCAGGTTACAAGTAAGCTTCAAATGGTAAACTTGTTGTTTAAGGTTCATTTTGGGTCCACACGTCCTGAGACATGGGCGTGTGTCTCAGCAGTGTGTGGCACACAGCCGTGTGTCATCTGAGAGTTATTTTGTTTGCAAGTCAGTGAGTTACACGACCTAGCACATGGACGTGTGGAGCAACTCAGAGAGTTACACAGGTGAGGACATGGGTTGGGATACTGTCATGTGTCCCTAGTTCGAAGGTTACACGATCTGCGAACTGGCGTGTGTCTTAGCCGTGTGACCCCTGTTTCCAAAATTTTGTGAATTTTTCCTGAACTTTCCAAATGGTTTCAAATTGGTCGCAGTTTGTTTCTAAGGTATTTTAAGGGCCTCGAAGGCTCGATTTAGGTATGATATGTTTATGTTTGATTGATTTATGATATGTTTATGATATTGAATGACATTAAGTTTAAATGTTCTGATAGTTCAGTAATGCTCTATAACCATAATCTGGCGACGAATACGGGTTAGGGGTGTTACAAACTCTCAAGTCATTTCTACACTTAAATGACTTGAGAGTCTGTAATGCCCTTAACCTGTCTCCGTCGTCGAATTAGGGTTACGAAGCATTATCGATCAATCAGAAAACATTTATCATTATATTATTAAATAAATTTAACTTATTATTACATATGCATTTTGTCCCTAAATCGAGCCTTCGGGGCCTTAAAAATAGCTTAGAAGTATTTCGAGACTAAATCGAAACAGAACAAAAGTTTTAAGAAAAAATGAAAAAATGTGTAAACAGGGGTCACACGACCGTGTGGCCAAGCCATGTGACATAACTCAGGCTGTGTAACATTCGAACAAAGGGACACAAGGCCATGTCCTAGCCCGTGTTCTTACCCATGCAACTCACTGAGTAGGGTTACACGGTCGTGTCGCAAGCCGTGTGCCAGGCCATGTAACTCTCTGAGTTGCCACGCACGGCCATGTGTCAGGCCGTGTGTTAGGCAGTGTGCCAAGCTATGTGCTAGGCCGTGTAACTCACTAGCTTAAAACACTAGACTTTTACAAATGACACATGATCGTGTAGCTAGTCCATGTGTGTCACACGGCCGTGTGACAGCCCGTGTCTCGGGCCATCTGAACCAAAAAATTGACCTAAAATCAAGCCATTTCAAGGCCAAATCATGCTTGACTAACCATTCCATTTGTGCACACATTCAAGGGATTTAAACATCATTCAAACACACATAAGCATACCATTTCAAACATCCTAATTCGTTTAACCAATATGTCATTCAAAGGCACCACAATTGTATCAACACATCATTTACCAATACAAGTCAACATTGTCATATTCCAAGCATAAAAACCTAGTTCAATTGCCTACCACATGATACCACCAATGTCCATTTACAAGCCATCACAAACATACCAAAAGCACCTTATATATAAGCACTTAAAAGAGACCAAAATGACATAACTTGGTTGGGTATTAAAGTTCATCAAACCAAACCTAAACTTCAAAGAATTTGCATACCAAAACATCCATTGCACATCCATGAACTACCATTACAAAAGACCTATACATGTTATTATTAACCTTGGCCAAAATACTCAAAAACTACAGAAATGGTTGTTGGATAGTGTGATAGGTCTCCGACGAGTTTCCAATCGATTGAGCTTTCAATAATTTATAAAACAAATTAAAGTAACTACGTAAGCAACGAGCGCTTAGTAAGCTCGTATAAACTTAAACAAAACTTACCATTTCATTAGAACAATTTATAGAATAAGCACAACATCAACCCAAAATCATAAGTTCGCATAAGCCTATACAAGCATCATCAACTCACAAGTTAGTATACTTGTCCATGATGCAAATGAATTCAACCATAAGATAAATAGATTTTCATTTACATACTTATCATTTCATTTCCTTTTCTTACTCGTTGAACCATCTAGAATTACATCGGATACTTGAGAATGCTTACACATAGTGTGTCTTTCCATATAATCGTAACATTTCCTTTACATCAATGCTCACAAGAGCTGTGAAATAGGTCTGCTTACACAAACTGTGGGTCAGAATGTTAGCTACATGATGCTGCTCACATGAGCTGTGGAGAATCCACAACAAATGCAGGACCTCAGCCATCAGTAGATATTCAAGACCAACACCCAAAACATGAAATCCCTATTGACATGTCATTTGTATCATAAGAATTCTTAAGGTTCAAACGAGATTTGTTATCCATCAATTATTCATAACATTGACACATTTATATTCAGATTCAATTATATTAAAACAACATATCAAATAGTCAAATTTAGCTAACATGAAAATGATTATAGTTTATACGAACTTACCTCGATAACTAAGGTCGTAGAAGTGAACTCTGAACAAATCCAAAGCTTTAGCTTTTCCTCGATTTAAGTCCGATTCTGATTTATCTTAATCTAAATAGATAATTTCATTCAATTAAGTACTTCTAGCATTCAATTTAATCCATAATTCATATTTATGCAAAATTATGAAATTACCCCTAACATTTTAAATTTTTACAATTTAGTCCTTAAACTCATAACTTGAATATTACTCATTTTAACCTAAATCCATGTTAACCATAGACACAAGGGACCTTGTAACAACCTATAATTATCAAAAATTCACAATAAAACCCATGGATTTACACTTTCAACAATTTAATCCCTATTTGCAATTTCATCAAAAATCACTTAACAAAACATGTTTATTTAATAACCAAAGTTAATAATCTGTCAACTAACATCAAAAAAATTCAAAAACATCCATGGCAAGTCCCTCAACCTTTAACATTTTTACAAATTAACCTTCGGGCTAGCTAGATTAAGCTAAAACGAACTCAAAAACATAAATACCATTAAAAGCGAGGGTTGAATTCACTTACATGCAAGATGGGAGCTTGGTCGAATGCTCTAACCCTATTTTGATGGTTTTTTTCAGAGGAAGATGTAAAATGGGGAAGATGATGATCATATTTTATTTAGTTTATTTTTCATTCTTTTGCTAATTACTTAATTACTCTTATTTTATAACTTAAAACTAACATAATCATGTCCAAACTTTTCCACTAACATTAAGGACAGTTTAAGATTTCATAGCCATTTAGCCCTTTTAACTAATAGAATTCAACGTTTACACTTTTTTAAAATTAAGTCCTTTTCACTTAATTAACTAATTAAACTTCAAATTTTCTTAACGAAACTTTAATACAACCTTAATATAATCCTGTAAACATTAAATAAATAATAAAATAATAACTCGCTTGTCGAAATTGTGGTCCCGAAACCACAGTTTCTGACACCACTGAAAACGGGTTGTTACAAAATTAATTTAAGGTTTTTGAATTATTAATTAATTATTAATTAATTATAATTAAATAATTGAAGTTTGAAAATGGAATTAAATTAATTAGTCATTATGAATCCATTGAATATGAATTAAATATATTTCCTTATAGATTCTTTTATAGTAAAGTTGTTATGACTTTAACGAATTAAAATTGGGTTGAGAAATTTTTTAATTGAGAAATTAATTTAGTTAATTTAATTAAATAAATAATTTTTATTTTGAGAAGTATGAAACAAATATTGAGTTGGATTGAATTATAAAGTGTTGAGTAAAAAGTTCATGAAGCACATAGAGTTGGACCCAATACAGGAAAGGCCTAAATCCGCTCATATTACATGAGAGAGGCGACAACCCTAGAGTTATTATCTAGGGTGTGTCACACCCTCTCTCCCCTAGTTGAACTAGGGGAGTGTTTTCCATTAAATAAATAGTATTTGTGTTATTCTAATTTAACCATGATTCTCCTATCTCTCCTTATAAATAGATGGCACTGGTAGAGCTAGTTACACACAAGTTTCATATATTGTTATTCTTCTATAAAGTAGTGGGAATTTATCTTCTTAGAATAAATTATATTTTTTGGGAATTACAATTTCTACTGGTTTCTATTCAGAGAATTATTTTCCTACTAAAAGTAATAAAATTCGTTTTTGGTTCTGTGTTTGGTTCGTATTGCTCGAGCACACACTCGGCGCAATTCGTGGTACGAGAATAGCAGAGAAGGTCACTTGGTTAAAAGCTAGGAACAATTCAAATCCATCTCGCTCAAAGCATAAGTACTTTTTGGTAAAAGTTTATTGCTATAAATGTAACAGCCCGATTTTAACCCTAATCGGAATAGTGGTTTCGGGACCACAAATTTGAGTTCAAAAAATATTTTAATATTTCTTTCTGTGTTTATTATATGTGAATTTGATTGTGTGAAATTTTCGTGTTTTAATTTTGTCATTTGAGTGACCGATTAAAGAAAATGGCTTAATCGTGTAAAATGTAAATTTAGGGGTTAAATCTAAAAGTACCTAATTGTTGTTGTCTTTATAAAATGGAGGTTTAAAGATGCAATTAAGCCATAAAGGAGTTAGTGGGCGGCAAATGACAAGTATAACCTTGTTATATATATGTTAGTTTATTTATATAAAGGTTAATTATGTAAACTAATTAATAAAACTAATATATGTTAAATAAAAAAAGAGAAATTAAAGCCATCTTCTCCATCTTTTGGCCGAAACTAAGAAAAAAAATTTAAAGGCTTTAACATATTCGGCACTTGCAAGCTTGATTAAGGTATGGATTTTGTTTGGTTTTTGATAATGTTTACGTTTTTGAGATCGTTGCTTCGAATACTTCAAAACTCTTGTCTTAATTTTGTGAATTGATGATGATTTTGAAATATGCCATTGATGAATGTTTGAGTTTTATGTTGTTAGTTAATGAAATGTGAAATATATGTGTTACATTAACATGTTTTGTCTTTGAATTTTTGGTGAATTTGAGTAATTAGGGTTAATTTTTGAGGGACTAAAATGAAAAATAAATTAAATGCATGGGCTTGTATGAATACAAGGAAGATTCGACCTAACATGGTGTTGTGAGATTTTGTGTATTTTGTGTTTTACGCAATAGGGATTAAATTGCAAAAAGTGTAAAATGTCGGGGGCAAAATGGTAATTTTCCCATTTATGTGTTTTTGGATAAAATTGAATGATTTGATGAATAAAAGGGTTAAATTTGAATATGTTTAGATCGAGAACCGAAGAAAACAGAATTAGATCGGGGAAAGTCAAAAGTAGTCGAATAGTTGATTTCGCCTGTCAATATCCGAGGTAAGTCTTTTAGCAAATAAATGTTGTTAAATTAGAATGTATACAAAATCTATATGCTGAATTTATTTGTAGGGTTTTTCATATGTTAGTCGAATGTATAAATGTTTGTGAGATTTGAGTAAAAGTTCGATTTTATTGAGATACTATGTCTAAAATGCTTAGTATGAATCTTAAAGAATAATTAGAACTTCCTATATATATATATATATATAAAATTATGTGTAAGACTGATTTTGTATCAGTGATAATCGAGCTTTGTGCCTAGTAGGCTTTATGCCGGTGAATTATATCAGATTTTACGCCTAGCAGGCTTAATGCCGGTGTACCATATCAGGCTTTATGCCTAGCAGGCTTCGTGCCGGTGTATCATATTAAGATTTGTGCTTAGTAGATTTTACGCCAAAATGGTATCAAGTGGGGTTAATGAGCTAAAATGATCAGGTATGTGATGTTTAATTAGCTATTTGAAAATTTGGTAAGCAAGTTGATTGGTTATAACAAAATGATATATAATGCTATTATAAGTATATGTGTTTATATGAAAGGTGTGTTCGGCCTTTTGTTAATTTGAGGTAAATGATTGGAAGCTTGGTATAATTGATTAGTCATGAAAAAAATGATTTGAGATGTGTGAATGTATTAATAATGTTTATACATGTGTATATTCGACCTTGATATATTATTTATAAAATTATATGTTATATAAAAATTTGCTTAAGATTTACTAAGCTAAGCTAGCTTACAATTTGTGTATTTATTTTTCATTGTTTTATAGATTTTGGAGGTCGTTATGTGCTCGGGGATCATCAGTGAAGTCAATCACACTGTCGTCTACTTTCGGTACTTTTAAAAGTTTCATTTTGAACTTATGGCATGTATAGGCTAGTATATATATTTTAGTCTGATTTTAGTTATGTATATAAAAAGCCATGTGAAGATGGCTCATTTTCTTTTGTTTGATCTTGGTGTCGATACATATGGTAGATGATCAAAAATGGAGGTTTTACCTATTTATATTCGGGTGAGGTTTAGTTTATATTATATATGTATATTTGGTATGTATTTGTGTTGGAATGTTATGATATGAACCGAATGCCGAATGTATATGAAATGGAGGTTATTAAGTTGAATACGTGTGGGCTAGTAATAGTAAGTATGCCATATATGTGCATAATTTGTTTGATTATGGTATGATATGTATTCGGTTATGGCATGTAGTTGAAAGGTTAAGTTTGGTCTTAAGGCTTTTGGGAATTTGACTTGAAATGATGCTATTAATATTGTATAATCATCTACGATATGAAGTTTTGATCTTGTGCCTTCTGAAATTGATTCTTAATAATTTGGCCTTAGCTTATTATATTTGAAATTTAGTTGTTAAGTTAATGATTGATGGATTTTATGTTTTGCTATAGGATGGTAAATTAAACCATGGTTTATGTTAGACATTGAAGTCTTGAAATATGTTTAATTTGAAATTGTAAGTACCTATAATATTCGGCCTTAATATTTGTATTATATGGATGTTTAGGTTTGTGACTTAGTTGATATAAAGATATAAGTTTGTGATAGGTAAATAAATGAGTTGCATATAGATTTAGACTCATTGACTTGGTTATTAGATTAGTTATGTTCAAATGTGCATGGAACAAATGTTATTAAAAATTTGAGTGTGTATAGATTTGCTTATAATTTTTATTAGTTTAAATCTTGAACTTATAGATATCCATATGAAAATAACCTATTTTTCATGCTTGTGTTCGCTTGTTAAAAATGGTATATTCATTTTAGTTATGTGAAATCTTTATGTTTAAGATAAAATTTGGTTAAAATGATGTTGGTAAGTAGGTATATTCGGTTTTGTACTTGATTCCTTTTGAATGATATAATACATGATTTTAGGTGTAATGTAATTTATAAATTTATAAGTTTTAGGCGAAATTCATATGTTAATCGGTAACTTGTATGTTTATGTATAAGTATATTATATGCTGTCAACTTGGTATGTTTAGTCCCTTAAACTGTTATTCAAGTTGTAAATGTTTGGTTAACTTATGCATAAGTTAATTAAGATATTGATATGAGATAATTCGGTATTTGGGGATATAATATTTATTAAAGAGGTATATATTTGAACATGTTTGATTTGGTGATGTATGGGACTATGCAATTTGAATTGGTGTTTATGTTATATTAATGAGCATGTATTATGTCTTAATAGATATATTAGTAAAATCGGCTAAAGCATGAATTACTAATGATATATATATATAAGTAAATCTTTTGTAATGATCTTGGATTATGGATTTGCGAGATGGTTAATGGCACACATGTATATATGTTTGTGCACAAGTTAGTAAATAAATAAAATTTAGAATTTTTGGTTCTTTGAAAGTTCAATATTGTTTATGTTATTTTGATCTTAGTTATTTGGTTGGGTTATGACTAGTTTTAAAATGTAAAAAAAAACATATTCTTAAGTATAAAAGTTGTTAACTAGAATTTGAATTAGGCTTTATGTCCGGTAATGCCTCGTAACCCCAATCCAGCGACGGACAATGGTTAAGGGTGTTACAATAAATATCACAAATCGACTCAATTTAGAAAAAAATTTAAACTTTCACGGTAATTGAAAATTATTTTCTTAACCAGATTTTTCCAACAGTTTGTTCTTCAAAATTGGAATTTTTGTCTGAGAAATCAAGTCATGTTCACTTCAAAGGTATTCGGCGCTTAGTCAAATACAAGTTTGTGACGACTACATGAATGCAAGAAGTCGATGAATAAGAATGGCCAACTGATTGGCATGATGAGTTGCCATGGTAGAGAATTTGAAAATGAAGAATTCTATGACTATTGTGATGAAGATGACATTGGGCATGAGTTATTAGCTCCAAAGACTCCATAGCAAAATGGTGTGGTTGAAAGAAAGAGCCGAACCATTTAGGATATGTCCAAAGTTAGGTTCAATAGAGAAGGTGCTTCACAAAGACTTTAGGTTGATGCCGTCAATACAATTGTTCATGTTATCAATAGAGCTCTCTTAAGGACCCTTATGAAATTTAGAGAGGGAGGAAGCCTACTATTAGGTACTTTCATGTTTTTGGAAACACTTGCTACATCTCAAGAGATCAAGCCTACAAAGGCAAGTTAGATGACCAAAGTGATAAGGGGATATTATTGAGTTACTCCAACAATAGCAAGACATTTAGAATCTACAATAAGCATAAGAAAACTTTCACGGAATCCTTCAATGTTGTTGCTAAAGATGAACCAACTAGATTAGCCATCGAAGATATAAATGATAAAGTGAACCTGAGTCTAACTTGATGTTGAAAAGCCAGTGGAAGTTATTTTGATGAAGTCCATCAAATGGATGATCTTTCACAACTCCAAACATCATTAAGGGTAAGGAAAAATCATTCATTAGATGATGTTATTGGCGATTTAGATAAAGGAGAATAAAAAACAAAAGAAAATCAAAGGCAAACTATTAAGATATGTTAGATTGGCATGTTAAACTTCCTCTATTGAGCCTAAGAAGGTTGATGAAGCACTAAATGGTGAAAATTGGATCCAAGTCATGCAAGAACCATTTAACCAATTTGATAGATGGTGGCTTAGAATAAACGAAATATTACTGATCTTCTAATGAGTGTTCGATTTGTCAAACACCAAGTTCCTTTAGGATTACTTCAACTAATCGCGATAACCAAATAGACATTTGGGATCATATCACCATGAAATTTGTATTTGGTCCACTTTAACATCAATGAAAAAGTATGCAGTCGGGATAGTTTAGTTCATAAAACAATAGTTACTAACCTCACTATTAGGATTTTTGTATCATTAGTGTAATAATTTCATTTAAACTATTGAATTTATTAAACTAATTATTCATGAAAATAAATAAATTTGAATCATTATCTTTATGTTGGATTGTTTTCAATGATTTTTCCATGTAAAGTAAAATGTATAAACAAAATAATATTCATTTTTTTACTTTTAATATTTGTTTAATTTTTAATAATGTTTAAAGCTTCAAAATATATATATTAAAAATTAAATTATTCTTTAGAAATTTAAAGTATTTATTAATAAAAATATTTTGATTTAAAAATAATAAGATTTATCTTCATTCATAAATATAACAAAACTTTATAAATAGTACTAAATTTTAAATCAAATATTTAAAAATGTTAAACAAATTTAATATTTTTAAATCACTAAAAAAATTTTAATATCTATTTGTTTTGAAATTTTAAAATTTATTGAAAATTTTAAAATATTTACTAATCAAAATTTTATAAGAGAAATATTAAAAACAATATTTACTTATAAAAATTCAATGATTTCTTTTGTGAAATTTTAAACGTTATTAAAAATATTTATAATATTAAATAATAGTTTTATCAGAATGTTAAACAATAACTTGATAATAAGTGTATGTTGGTATAGATTTTCTATAATATTTATTTATAATTATACAATTATGTTTAACCCATGCATCTTACGGGTATATAAACTAGTTGAACTAAAGATTCTTTTCCTTCAGCTTGATATGATATTATGTTACGTTGATTCTTAATTATTAATGCTTTTCTTTATCTATGCATTAATAGTTGAATATTTTGTTATGATGCTGGAAATTGGATAAAACTTGTAACATTGTATTGATGTATTTTTACTTGGAACTTTCTGATTTGATGGGTGATTATGGCCTAATAGTGAAATTAAGACGTGCAAAATCATGGTTTTTAAAACATCCAATCATGATAAATGTTTAATATTGAAAAATCTCAATGATTATGAAAATAATTGAAGATGTTTATATGTGATTATTTATGAGGAAAAGTGATTGTAATTTATGGTAATTAAAGAAGTATTAAATTAAGTGAGTGACTTGAGCTTTAGAAGAGAAACTTTTAAAAAGAGAGTGAGACTGCTATTGCTAAAGGAAATTTTCTAATATAAAAAATTTCAAATCTGCGTGAACAACATTATGATGCCTATTTTTAGGGGTTTTTTTTCTCATGCAATAATCACAACTTACCTTATATCTGTTCTGGAAGGAAAAAGCTAGCACCCTATGCACATTAAAATTGAATTTTCATTTACAAAGGATAAACTTAAATAATAACAATAACTTAGAAAAGAAAACATATATATATATATATATATATATTAAAAAAAAGTCCTATCTCCTCTAAACTTAAAACGTGCTTTGATGAAATATATTACATATGTAGTCCAATTTGCCTTGCTGCATTTATGATTTTGAAACTAAATACAGATATAGCCGGCTAGGAGGGATGGATTTCTTGTTTTGAATTATCAAAAGTGTGCGAAGTGGCTCTGTGATGGCTGCACCATTTGCAACTCTGTTGTTGTTTGGCATGGCTGTTCATCACTCATCAACCTCCTACATCATATCATATGTATATAATCATGATTATAATTGTTATATCCGAATATTAAGTTAATAAAAACATTAATAGATGTTACCCTCGAGGCCGGGACGCCCAAAGAGAACTAAGTGCTCGTAATCTTCCGTAGTATTCTCCGATTACCAGAAAACACCGTGCCGCCTGTCTTACAGTTAGTATCCGGGGCAATTGGTGTAGAGTTTGTTGCCTTAAATTGTCAGCCTACATACATTAATCAAATTATTTGAAAAAGGAACTCCCATCAGAAATTGATTAATCCATTAATTGTTCAAGTTAGCTAGGGCTTATCTTTCAAACCACCTATTGACAGAAACATTTATAGATAAAAATATCCCATCCTCCACTATTCCAAATGACTTCTTACAGATAAAGCAAATATCAATTCCCCGACAAAAATGATTGTTTGATCAACAAAACAGAAACCCCCCAATAGCATTCAGCATCCCCACACACGTGGCAAATATAAAATTTCATAAATATTTTAAGTTATAATCATATATGTCCCTGTTAATATTAATGGTCAAACACGAAATCCATCATAGAAAAAGAATTTGTCAGATGGCAGGATTGGTAAGCAACTTTCATATCATTATTATAAAGAATAAAATGACTACAAACAAACGTTTGAACTACATGATTTATCATATATGACTGTTTGATTTTTTTATAATGTTACCTGACGGACGAAGCCTTCGAGATTGGCCAGCTTGCTTAAGGCAATAGCCATTTGTTGCATTCCATCAATGGCAGGACCGCCAGCAACGGTGTCGATGAGAGACTGCTGGAGCTGTTCCAGGCCTTGACTGAGTGCCTCTTCCGCCTGTTGTGAAGAATGCTGGAGGCTGCAGATCCCCATCAATTGCTGTTCCGTTAATGGGTCCAACTGTGATATTAATATCTGAACAAAATTTTGTTTAAACCAAATCATTGATCAGTCCCACCAACACTGAAAGCCAAAAAACGAAAAGAAAAAAAATTGCATTTTGGAAGCATTGAAAGAAACCTTGATGAGCTCAGACGGCCTAAAACCACCCATCCAAAGGAAGCAACGCTCCGCCGGAGAGGTCCACATCCCAGTTAAAAGGTGAAAAACATCGAATTTGGCAGCCATTCCTTTCAACCGGAAAATTTCATCGTAATGGGAAAGGTAAGTGTTGACCATCAATCGAAGGTCGGTGTCGGAAAGGTTCGAATGTAAACCGGTTCTAAGCTCCGACATATGCCTCTCATCATCTTCTAACCATCTTGCATATTCCATGTCACATATTACCGCCCCTACACCAAATCTCAGATCAGTCCTAAGTGTTCATTGGGTAAATCAAATTAAATAAAGATAATTGTTTATTCATAAATGATTATAATTAACTTAAATACGTGAAGGATTTAATATCCATTCAAAAAATAATTAAATTATCTTATATATTGTTCAACAATAGCAATTATACATTTGAAAAATGAGGCACACGATTTTAATTAGGCAACTTAATTAATGAGTATTATCAAAAAAGAACTCGAGTAATTAAGGCATAATAATTTATTTGGTCAAATAATTTTATAAAAATTATTTAATTTTTATCTTTTTAGTCCTTAATTTTGTATTGTTTGTCAAACAATCCAAAATGAATAGAAAACTTAATATTTGTTAACTTTGCTCACACGATAGGCTCTGCATATGTCACGTTAATAATTAATTAATTTTTTAAAGTTTAAATATTTTATACCTTTTAATAAATTTTAATTTTTAAATTTTAAAATTTTAAAATTAATTAATGTTTGATGTGATATTCACCAAAATTATTAACTACTAATTTTTCATTCATTTTAAATGATTTGACAAGTTTAAAATAGAAGTTAAATTAAATTAAATAAAAGATTAAAATAACTTTTTATGTAAAGTTAAAAGCTCGCTTAAATTAATAAAGTAATGAATGTCAAAGTCCGGACTAAAAATGCATGCTCGACATTTCGCCACTGTGCTTCCAAAACTACCCATCAGTTTAAAACTTTCTTCAAGTCTCTCAATTCAGCAAATATTCACACACTAAGAGCCCTTTTTAGTAAATTAATAGTGCAACATTAATTCTCTTTGATTAGGAACTTACCAGAGCTAATATTTCCAACACCACCACCGCTACTCCCCAATAAAAGCCCCTATTTCACGAAATCAAAAACTCTTAAGCACTTTAATTAAGAAACACTAAACACTTGGAGTAAATATATAAATCAAAAAAAAAAAAACCTGAGATCGTGCTCTTTGAAGTTCTTGTTCAAGTTGAGTTAATTTTATTCTACTTGACTCTAATTGTTGAACATATGCCTGTTTAAACACACATATATATATGTGCATCAGTTTATATGTTATGGACACGTAAGTAAGAAACTATGTTTTTTTCAGTGTTTATGTATCTTTTTATGTTACCTTCTTTCTAAGACGGCTTTTCTTTGCGGCTTCTCTATTTTGAGCTAAACGCCTCAATGTCTGAAGAAAAAAAAGAAAAAGAAAAAGCAACAATTTAAAACAGATTCAACTAAAAAAAAGTTTCTTTTCTGATTCAGAAAGAATCTAGCAACAAAAAGTTGGGTTTTTTTAGTATTAAAATTTTAACCTTGGCATCAAGCTGTTTCTCAGAAGTTGAAGCCCTTTTCTGCAACATTATAAACGAAGTGCATGTATTAACATATGTTTAATGAGGTGAAATAACACCCATTTCATATTTGATTAAAGAAGAAAAAAAATACTAAATAGTGGTTGCTGATTTAGAAGATTCTTATCAAGCACAGACAAGAAGTTGGTCAGGAAAATGAGAGCATTTGGCTGTTTGGTAAGCTGGAAAATTAGAGAGTCGGAGTTATAAATACATAAATTATCAAGTTTAGACAGCCAAACCAGAAATTAGAAAAATATCATCAAAACAATAAATTTAAAAATCAAAGAAAAATTACCATAGATTTTTTGACAGAACATAATATAATGATTAAAGAGATCTCACAAAATTTCTAAGAGAACCAGATTGGTGATGTGATGTGACTCTTGTTCTTCTAACAAGTAATCATGAACATGATAAGAGTAGCAAAAATAATCAGAATCTGCCATTTCTTTATGTTTAGGGTTAAAGAATTTTTTTTGGGGGGGTTTTGATTTTAAAGAGGATAAAAACAAGAAGTTCATCTGTAAGTTATAGGTATTGACTGAAGTGTGGGGGGATATGGTTTTATAGTGGCCAGTCAAGAAAGAGACTAATATATACATATATATATCGTGCAGATCTCTCTTAGCTTTTCAAGGTGTACAGCTTTTTCTCTCTTTTCATGTCAGATACCAGAAAAATGGTTCAGAAATCAGAAAAACTCTGTACCCTTTGATTTTCTGTGGGTTTTTCGGATCTGTGCCCTTGTATATGCATGAAGAAATGATCATAGAGAGAGAAAAAAAAAGGGTAGGGATAGACAGAGTAAGGATCAGAACAGTAATAATGACAAAAAAATGATACCAACTTTTCAATATCCTGAGTTGTTGGGATATGAAAAGAAGAGAGAAAAAAAAAAGTAAAAATTGTGGGAGATTAATTAATAATTTAAGCATTTTAACTGTAGTTCTTTTAAGGACCTTTTCTTGGAGAGGTTTGACAATGGGAGCTGATTGATTCAGTGATGTGCCTGTTCTTGAAGGATCACTTGCCATCTCTTGTTGTTGTTGTTGTTGCTGTAGATTCTGCTGGTCAAAAGCCTGATGATATGAAGATGATGCCTTTTTACTGATGGGGGAGTCTGGCTCAAACTGGTTCTCAGTTTTGCTTGAGATAGTGTTCAAAGCTGAGCCTGAATCTGTACTTTCCCCTCCTGATTTTGAACTTCCCTGGATTGAGAAAAAAAAAAGATCCGCAATTACCTCAAAAACAAACCATTTAAACAGCAATATATAAAGAAGTAGTCTAAACCCATAGAACTGGTCCACTGTCAAACACCTTTATTTTATAAACATGGTCAAACATACAATGGGGAAAAAGAAGGGTCAAGAAACTAGTACTGGGGTTTGCCGATATCTCATAGGCCAAGAAGGGAACATCTCCAAAGTAGCTGCAGTTCTGCCTGTTAATAAATCTGCAGAGAATCCCAAAAGCAAAATCTCATAGGATCTCCCAAAATATATATATCAAAGCCAAAGAGGTTGAAGTTGAAAGCTAGAAGCAATAGCAACCTAATAAACTCAGCCTGCTCTCTCTTTTATACAGTTATGGAGTCAGTAAAACATGGTAGGGAGGTCAGATTTCTATGTTTGTAGCCTCACGCCATTATAGTGTGCTAGCCTCACATCATTACTGTACTGCAAATGGTAACCCCCCCTACCTTTTCCCCTATAGACATGTTCAAACCTCTTATCTTTTGGGAGAGTTGGTGGTTAAACTAAAAAGCTGTTAAGCTTTAGCAAACGTCAGAAAAAATAAATAAATGAAAAAAAAAGATAAGGAGCTTTACTTGCTTTAGCTCCTTGCAGAACAATGGCTTCTTCTAGCTCTCCAAAATCAAAGGCAGATCCTTCTTGATTACTGACATGGATAGAAACAAATTTAAAAAGGGACCAATTTTAGAAAGAATAGAAGATTGTATTGGAAATTACATACATGAAACTTGTGGGAACATTCATTCCATGAAGAAGTGCATAAGGAATAAGATGGTTCGCCATGCAATACTTGGTGATTCTTTACAGTTTAGACGACGAACATGTTGCAGACCACCTTGGGTGTGGCTTATGAAAGACCCAAAGGAAGAAATAATAATAAAAAAGAGTAGAGAAAGATAACCAGATGAAAGCTTTGCTTGTCAAAAGTGGGATCTAAATAGAAACAAATTGAAGGGGCCCAGTCTTTTTGTCAGATAAATATATATATCTTCTCTCTTTGCAACTTTTGATCTCCATGGTGTCGTTTTCTTCTTCTTTCTGTCTCTACTTCAATGTGAAGAAACCAACCTGATTGATTACAACACACCTCTTCTACAATGTAATTATATACATATTTTTCTATCAGACTTTAAAAACTCTTCTCACGGTACACAAAATCTTGCCCCTCAGGGCCAGACTCCCTTCTATTTATGTCTATTTGTTTGTGGCCTTTGAGTTTTATTAACAAAAAAAAAAAAGAATGCGGGGTCTCTCTACTGGAGTGAATCACTGACTCCTACTCCACTGTCTCATTGTAACCGAACAGCCTGCTCTTTCTCATTGGCTCTTTTTATGGACCCCTTCAGGGCTGCAAAGTACTATCCAGGCAAATAAAATAAGGGTTTCCTTGCATTATATCCTACTTATAGTTTTATAATTGCACTATACATTTTTTTAATATAAATATGCAACTTTTTGTTATATATAAATCCATTAATCAATATCTTTGAAACACTTATACCAAGCTCTAAAACCAATTTGGATAAGATTGATTAGATGACACAAGGTTTTCTTTTTCCTTTGGTAATAAAAAAGAGTATCAAAAAGTTATAAAAGAAAAGAGGGTGATCTTGGTTTCTTTTACAGTATTCAAAATCTCAGAATGGGGATGGGGGGGGGGTGATCTGAGCTCACTTTTGACAATTAATAAGAGAGTGGTGTGTGCCCCATTCCAACCAAAGTCATCAACAAGAAAAACCCATTTGCATATATTTAATCCTTAAACATGAGATGGATATGTTTGGTGTTATCTCCATAGTTAATAGGTCAACATCCATTCCCTGTCATCACCTAAAAACCCATGCCACATTTCAGATTCCTTTCCTTTAATAGAAAATTTTGTTTCTTTAGGGGAAGGGGACTTAGGGTACACTGTCCTTAATGTCTTCTTCATGATTAAGGGCTTAATTTTCCCAGATTAGGTGAGGTTTCATTGTTGTCAGTGTCCCAAACTTTTGTCCTTCTGCCTTTGGACCATACATATCAAAGCTTGTCCCAACATTAAAAGCCAACCCTTCAAATTGCACACTGTCTAACCCACAAAGAAAAGAAAGAGAAAAAGAAAGTTAAAATAAAGCTACAAATTTGAACCACTTTTTGTGTGTGTGTAAATCAAAAAACAATGTTATAAAGGGGTTTTGGGATGACAAGCATTATTGAATAGAGGACATGATATTATATTTTTATGTTTATGCTCATCTGCTACTTTTATTGCTAAATATGCTTTCTACCAATTATTCCCTTCATCATACCAATGATTGGTCTAAAAAATTTAAGAGTTTGGATTTGGTGATTGGAAAATGTTGTAAATTAACTAAAACATTTCTTTGAATTTTCCTTTTTTAATTTTATTATTTAATTTAACTTAACTAGAACAAGGAAAGAACAGAAAAATAAAGCAAATTAAGTTCTATGTTTTGTTTCAATAATATCTACATAAATAATTCTTTAATTATGATCGCATTTCTAATTTGACCATCCAACTATAAAATTTTTAATTTTTTTATTAATTTCTAAGAAATTTACTTTTCAGTCACTATCATGGAAGTTTGATGTGGCTATTTATTAACATAAAAATAAATTTAATCCTTTCATATTTACATATTTTATCAATTTACTCCTAATTTTTTGAAAAAAAATTAAAACTATATCATTCTTGGAGATTTTCCACCACCACGGGGAGGCCGCAGTGACTCCTTTTTACTTTTTTCTTTCTTTCTCTATTTCGGCCTAGATTGAAACTTTTAAAGCATTTTTTTTCTCTTTCCTGAAGAGAGAAAGAACTAGACCTGTCCATGGGCCGGGTGGCCCGGCCCGGCCCGAAGGCCCCCCGAAATATGGGAGGGTTTGGGTAAAAATATAGGCCTGAAATATGGGTTTGGGCAAAAAACGAGGCCCGTTTAAAAAAATGGGTCGGACTCGGGCTCAACTTTTTGGCCGGGCACGCCCGACCCGACTACTGAATATAATAAATATATATTTTATTTTTATTTTTATTTTTAATTTTAAAATACTTTAAAATATTTTTTATTTTTTATTTTAAAATATTTTTTGTGTTTATTAAAAATCGGGCGGGCAGGCTCAAGCTTATTATTTTTTCTCGGGCGGGCACAGGCAAAATTTTAGGCCCATATTTCGGGCCAGGCTGGGCCCGAGCCTAAGAGTTTTTTTTCGGGCCCAGCCCGAACCCGGCTCGGCCCATGGACAGGTCTAGAAAGAACAAGAGAAGTTCAATGTTCATTGTTGACCTTTTTTTGTCTACTGAAACAATATTGTCTTTTTTTATATAAAATTATGTTTATAAAAATATATAACTAATGCATCATTTTTATTGGATGTAAAGAAAAAAAAACAAAATTATTGGAAGTAAAAATAAAAGCGTGGCAAAAATTGGCACATGAGACCTTGCTAAAAATAGGGACGAAGCCAGAAATTTATTTTAGGGTTAAAGATGGATAATCAATTTTGAATGTCGCCAACAAATAGCTATGAGATTTAATAGAAATGTCTCAATTGATGAAATGAAGGAAATGATTAGTGCAAAAATTGTTAGACGTTGTGGGAGTAGGATCTCGAAACTATTCTACAAATTTCCAATTTCATCAGATCCCATCAAATTCACCAAGATGAAACTTGTAGACGATGAAGACGTGGAGCCAGTTGAAGATTTTACTCCATTAAGTGAAGAACATGAAGTCTATAGCCGGTATGTTAGGTACATGACTTGTGTATGACATGACTTTACTAGCAACAGAAGAATTTATAGCTCAATTAAAGAATTAATGATGTCCTCTCATTGGCAGTGTGTGGATTGATAAATATGGAACGTGACCACGGGTTGCTACTTTTCGAACGAGTAATTTATCACAGTCATTTGTTGACAATGATCATATTATTCATTAAGAAGACACAATGGTGACAATGAGATAAAATAGGACTGTATTGAATGAACAAATTTAACTTAAAGGAATCAAGGATATTATATGAGTCTAACACACACATGACGAGGTCATTGGACAAAATAGTTGGATGAATTATTTTCTTAAAGAATATACAATAATGAGTTTTCAATCATGGTTCTGATTGTGGACTAACTCCATGATTAAGTAATTGCGAATTATCAGAATGATGCTTCTAGACATAATTGCAATTACTAGAGCCTAATTGTATATGCCTGATTGGTCCCTCCGCTAACTCAATAAAAACTCGATTGGATTGCATTTGAATCAGAAGAAAATTCTACGACTTTGAAAATAATTTAATTGAATCGATTTATTCGATGTTGAATTAAATTAGGTGGTTGTGAGAATTGTTCAATTAGAGAATTTGATTAAAGAATTTTCTTGAAAAATTAATTTGGAAAATCTAAGTGATTTTTAGAAAAATTAATTTTGATCAAGTAAAATTAAATTAATCAAATTAATATGATATTTTTAGAAAGTAATTTTCAAGTCAGACAATTGACCCAATGGGTAATTGAACTTGAAAATTGGACCTGAGATCGTAAATTGCACTCGGGAGCCCAAAACTGAGACCAAGACCCAAAAATTGGTCAAACCGAGCCTAATATGTGAAACCGAGCTAACGGTCCAATCGGTGGCTAGACCAGACTGGCTCAGGATGCCGTAAGGGTGTTGTACCTGCATCACCAAACATGGCGGTGCCAACAGTGGTTGGTCTTCGATGGTTAAGCAATAGAAGAGTTACACTCCTACTGGGACTTTACTAAAGAATTTGATTTCAGATTAACTATTCCAAAAAAAATATTATTTTAATAGTTTAATATTAATATTAATTTAATACTTATCTTAATAGTATTTATTAATTTAATATTTAAGTGATTATCTTAATATTAAAATAAATTTAATGTTTATATTGTAGATAAACAATTTATTATTTTAATAATATTTAATATTAAATTTAATCTAATATTTATCTTGATAAATATTATATTAATTTAATATTAAAGTGATTAGGTTTAATCATAGTTGAACTCTTTAAACTCTCCCTATATAAAGAGAGTCTTGGGTCATTATTTAACACATACTTGAATTCAAGAGAAAGTTGCAAAGAGAAAATTCTTAAAGAGATTATTTCAGAAAATTTCTAAAGATATTTTTCTGATTTACAACTTGACCCAAAAGTTTATAGAAATTATGAAATTACCCCACTGGTAATTTTTGTGAAAATTTTTTTGATTCGAAGCGAGCCCACACTCGATAGACGTGAGTTTGAGGATAACAGAGAAGACTACTCGGTCGAAGTGCTCATCCTAGATGAACCGAAAAGGTACAATTTTGATTAACTGTTTATTACTTTAGATATCACAATCAAGATCTTATTTTGAAATTTTTTTTAAAAATCTATTTTCCTTAAAGTTATTTTCCGCTACATTTTCCAAACTCATCTTTTCCAACAGATTTTGCATTTGACTTAAGCGGAGATCAAACATCTATTACATTGCAGAAGCTTTAGCAAAGCTTGAAAATATGGGGGATTCAGGTTGCAGAGGGTTTTGTGTTTACAGACTGGTTGTAATACATTACAAAATTAAGATGATTCCAAGAACAACAACAGGATTGTGGGAGAAATTGGGGTTTCCAAAAATGGGAGGCTAAAACCTGTTAAAGCTAATGGGTATGCACCAAATGATGGTAAAAATTCAACCTTATTAAACATTTTTTTATTTTGTTTTCATGTTTATTTATTAATTGTTGCATGCTCCCCAAAATGCTTGTTGACCAATTTTACCCTTATAAAAATCAGAAACCATTAAGCTCAAGATGGGAGATGAAGAAGACAGTGTGGCAATCAGGGTAAAGAAAAAAAAAAGAAAAGATAAATGGATTATAAGTTACAAAACATTTTGAGTAAATGGATTTCATTTTTGAAACCTAAATATTAACAAATCATGTTTATAGTTATAGTTGTCGTTCTACAATACTTGCATAGTTGAGGATGTTACACAATGCATTATAACTCTAATCACAAGATTGATTGTGTTTTTCACTTGCATGAATGATGTGAGACTCCATTGATGGTGATATGCTTTAATCTGTGTGGTGATAGAAGTTTAATTCACATATAGTTTTGAGGTGGTGTGTTTATTTCAATTACACTTGGCTGGTTCTAATTTTCTTTTTGTTTTCGATTTATTATGGTTCTAATTTGCCCAGATTATAAAAGATGATTTTTCCCATAAATTCATTCAAGTTGCCATTAAGGATTTGATTAGCACTCTTGAATCATACACCAAAGACCTCCAACACAATGAATCAGGTGTTGGTACAAGTGACGATGGAGTTGATTTTGGACTTGTAGGCATAGTTGCTAGCCTAAGAAACTGTTTTAGTTGCCAGAATTTAAAACTTAATTCAGATTCTTAAGAAAGAGTTTCATTTCATTTCTCATGTCTTTTTTCGATGAACACAAACTTGATTCCCGACATTGCTGGAAATTGTAGATTGCAAATTCATTATTCATAAGGACTTATTCAAATTAGAAAGTGGTGATTTATTCATCCAATGGATACATTTATTTTCCATGAGACATGTTTCTTCTAAGAAGTATGTCCAATACGAAGGGTTGTGACTCTTCAATAGTGTCCATTGAGTGCATATAAAGAGAGGGACTATGGTGATTACAATAATCATTATAATTAATCCAATTTCAAAAATTAGAGTAAGAGTTAGGGAATTTCTCGATTTTGCTAATCAAGGGAAATAAAAAAGTTTCATTGTATCCTGGGAGGACCTTTGTCTTAACCCTCTAGCAACTTTGTGTGGGGACAAATTGTTCTCTTTGGAAAAAATCACCCGAATTTATCTTTTTCCACTCCAATACCCCAATAATCAAATAGAACAATTTTGGAGATGGCAGCGGAGGGTACCATCGCATTCAAAGTGATGAACCAAGAGTTTGTGAAACTTGACTGATCTGATGGCTCAAACTTCAATCGCTAGAAAGACAAGATGTTATTCCTTCTTACTATCTTGAATGTGGCGTATGTTCTGGATCCAAACTTACAATCCGTGGAGGATCTCATCCCTAATGTAAACATCGAGAAAGTTGTGAAAATGGTCAAACTCAATAAGAAGTGCGAGGAAGACAATTTCACATGTCGCGGACACATCCTCAACACATTGTCCAATCGATTATATGATATCTACATGTTAATGCAATCCCCGGTGAAAATATGGAAAGCTCTTAAAGAGAAATACAACACTGAGTGATAAGGTACTGATAAATTTTTAATGATGAAGTACTTTGAATTTAAAATGCTCGATAGTATCCCGATCATGGATCAAGCCCATGAACTACAAGTTCTTGTAAATACGCTTTGTGACCTGAAAGTTGTTATTCTGAAATTGTTACAAGTCGAGGCTATCATCTCGAAGTTACCTTCATCTTGGAATAATTATCGAAAGAAACTTCTGTATATGGCAGAGGACTTCATTGTGGAGAAAATACTTAGGCATTTGTGTATTGAAGAGGAAACTAAGAAGTGTTATGTAGTGTATCTTCCCCAAAATTTTTAAGTGAACTATGTGAGCGAATCCAAGAACTCTCGAAATAGTAAGCAAAAGGCCACATTTGAGACCAATGACATACAAGAAAATAAGAAGAAATCTCGTAATTGCTATAATTTCAATAAAAAGGACACTACATTTGTAACAGCCCAATTTTCAGTAGTGTCAAAATAGTGATTTGAGATCACTAAATCCGATGAAAACGTTAGAAAAATTTATTAATTAATAATTATAAGTTCAGTGTGATTTTAGAAATATTTTTAAATTAGTGAATTTTGTGATTTAAAAGAAATTATTAGGCAAATTGGGTCGAAAACGAGGTATCGAGACCTCGATATTATAAACTGAGCCGTAAATATTTTTATAAATATTTACGAGTGTCATTAGGTAGTATTAAAGTTTCGTTAAGAAATTTTAATGTTCGATGGTTAATTGATTAAAAGGACTAAATTGCAATAGGGTAAAAGTTTAATTATAGATTAAAAAAGTTAAAAGGACTAAATAGGTAAATATGCCAAGTCCCATAAATGAGGCGACATATGCATGATAAAATCTGAGATTTTTTGAAGTATATTATTATTTTATTATATTGTAAATTATATTATATTATATTATTATTATATTAGGTAAAATAAACCAAAATTTTGACAAGTGTGTGGTAGAAATAAATCCAAGTGTATAAATAAAATACATATATTTGTGATTATTATGTATTTACTTATTGTTTAAGTAAATAATATTATATTATTATTTTATTGTTATTATATTAAACTAATGAAATAAAAGATAGAAAAGAGAATAGAAACAGAATAGCATGGACGAAACAGAGAAGGAAAGAAGGAAAGAAAGAAAAGAAAGAAAGAAAAGAGAAAATTGAGGTTTTGAGGTTCTAAGCTCATTTGGTAAGTCAATTTAATCTATTTTCTCTTAGTTTTGATGTTTTAGGAATCCTAGAGATAAATGCTACTTGATTTATGTTGATATTTTGAAAGTTAGTAGATTATTAGATGATGTTCATGTTGAATAAATTGAAGTGTTAGGGGTTAAATTGATTGAATTTCAAGTTAGAAGTTAGTAAAGGATTTAATTGTAAAATAAAGTGTAAGATTTGAATAGTAGGGACTAAATTGAAAGAATCCCGAAATTAGGGATTTATGGTGAAATTGAAGAGCTAAATTGAGTTTATAGTGAGAATTAAGAGAGAATATGGAGTTAGATTAGGAAAAATAAAATTAGCATTGATAAGGGATTAAATTAGAATTTAGGTAAAGTTTAGGTATAAATGGAAATATTTTAATGAAATTGTGTATTAATGATTTTTAATTGTTTAATTACGTAGCTAATGTCGTGCAAGAGTCATTGTCCGAGAAAGGAAAGGAGAAGGTGGACAAGGATTTACTCGAGAGAAATTTCGATTAGTATTACCATAATTCGAATTTAATTATTAATCGTTAAAATTTAAATTAATATACATGATAAGCAAATTGAGGTAAGTATCACGATTGAATTAAATTTTAAATACGTATTGATATTGAATTTATTAATAGTAATCGTTGAATTTTGAATAATATGTTTAGTAAATAAAAATAATGTGAATATTGATCTTGAATTGTATGTGAATTGAATGGAAATTACTAGTGATATGATTTGAATTAAAAGAATTAATGTGATATTGAAATGTATATTGAATGAAAAATAATTAGCGATTTGAATTTGGTTGGAAAATGAACTAAAATATGAATTGAATGAAAGTGAATTAAATTATGATTATGTGTGAATATGTGAATTGTGAATTGATATGTGACTTGGAAATCGAGATATGAGATTTGAAATTATGTGAATATGTGAATTCGTATTGATTGAAAAGTGGTTTGAATTGAATCGATGTATGATTATATGTGAATATCTGAAATGTGTATTGGTATTGAGTTGTGTATTGATTTGAAAGTGGAAGGTGAATTTGAATTGAATTGTGAATTGAATCGAAAGTGAGTTTGAAATAGAAAAATGATTTGAATACCCTATTAACTAGTCGGGCTGAGTCGGATATAGTTGGCATGCCATAGGATTGGAAGTGTTCAGGATACTTCGACCTTGAGTCGATGAGACACTGGGTGTCATCTTGTTACTTGGATAGATTCGATGAGGTCTTGGGTACCAACTTACTTGGTTTTGCCGATGAGACACTGGGTGTCAACTATTGCTTGAACTATCCGATGAGGCCTTGGGTGCCGTCTTGGTGTGTTTGGTTGGATCCGTGTATCCGCCAAAGTCCGAGTCATGTTAATAGGGAAAATAAAAGAATTGAAGTAAGAAATGATATTGAATTATGAATTATGTGAATATTTGAAGGTATATGGATTGGAAATTAAAAGCAATTTGAATTGAAGTAAATTGATTTGAAATAAGACATTGAATTGAGATGTGAAAATGGAATGTGAGAATTATGGTTCAAGAAACAAATAATGATAAATTTTATGAAATAGTTTTTGGTAATATGAAATGATGTAAAAATGACAAGTGAAAATAAAATGATTTGAAATAGTGAAATAATATGTGAATTTAATTGAATACAAGTTATTGAATTTTATTTATGGATTTAATGTGTAAATTGAGTGTTAAAAGATTATAAGTGTAAAATTGAATATAAATAGAAATGATAATGAATGAGTTGATGAAATGATTGAGTTTGTATGGATTGGAATGAGTTATTAGAATGAGATGTTGAAAATCCAATAAAATTTAGATAGTGAAACAAGGTATGAATACAATTAAATATAAGATTGAAATATTGCTTATTGTTATTAATGATCAAGTTGATTTAAAGTATGAGACAATTAACGAATAATTGTAGACATAAATTAAATGTATATAAATTATCGATTAAAGTTATTAATTTGAATTATGGTAATACCACTGAGTATTCCCATACTCAGCGTACGGTTGTTTCCGTGCGCAGGTTAGTACAAAACCAATGTTCGATCCAGCATCCAGAGTAATCTCGACCTCAGAGAAATTTAGCGATGTACTTTTCTTTTGATAACGTGGCATGTACCTAAGTAATGTTTATACCTAAGTGATGTATAGGGATTAGTCAATTTGAATGTTTGTATCTATGATATTGCTAAAGGAAGATGTGTGAGTATGTGATAATGTTTGGCTTTTAAAATGGTTAAGTATGAATATGTTTGGTAATATGTATGTTTAGATGATAAATCATGCATGGAAATCATGAAAGAGTAAAAATTTGTAAAGAAACAGATTTCAAGCAGCTACAGTGATGTGACTTTGAAAAATCACCTAGGATAGTATAAAATTAATTAGAGGGTGAATGATATATGGAATTAAATCTTGTTGAGTCTATTTTCATGGAAAAATAACGGTTTAACAAAAGAAATTTTATATTTTGAGATATGAGAACTTTAGTGAGACAGGGTCAGAACTGTTTTTGGAGTCCTCTGTTCTAAGTTTAGAAAATCATTATAAATTGCACAAAAATGGTTATGAGTTGTAGTTTATAACTATAGATTCCTTATTGAGTCTATTTTCTGTAGAAATGAGTAATAACTTCATATGAAAATCCTATAATGAGAAAATTTATTTTTAGTGGCAAGAGGTCAGGACAGTCAAGTGGTGAAACAGGGGAGACTTTAACTAATAAACTGTACTAATTGGCTGAACCAAAAATTCTGAAAATTTTATAGTAGGAATATATATGAGTCTAGTTTCAGGGAAAATTTACGGAATTAAATTTTGAGTCCCGTAACTCGATTTATAATTAATTTAGTAACTGTTGCGCGATTAGACAGATTGCTGTAAATAGTGAAATTAATTTTCAAAACAAGTTTTTATGCTTCGAATTAGTAAGATAAGCTAAGTAATGCCTCGTACTCGACTCCGGAAATGGTCTCGGGTAAGGGGTGTTACAACATTAAGGATTGTAAACCTCTCAAAAAGAAGCAAGATGCCACAACTTCCAAAGCCAATATGGTAGAGGACATTGACTTAGTGACCATGGTTACGGAAGAGATCAAGAGTTTAGAGATTGGTATGATTATTGAACTCAACATAACAATGATAGAAAAGTTCTATAATTAGTGGCTCGACTCCAGAGCTATTGTCCATATATGTAATGACCGACAACAATTCAAGAGTTATGAACTAGTGGCAAACAGTGAAGTGCTTATGGGTAACTACCAATCGATTAAGGTGTTTGATCAAAGGACGGTGGAACTCAACTTCACATTTGGGAAGAAATTGACCTTAATCATTGTGTTGCATGTTTTTCGAAGTGAGAAAGAATTTTGTGTCCGCGAGTCTTTTGTGTAACAAGGGATTCAAGGTTATCTTGTAATTCAATAAGTTAGTCTTACTTAAGGGTGATATATATGTAGGAAAAGGATATTGTAACGAGGGTATGTTCAAGTTGAGTATTGATATGAATAAATCCAATTCTTTTGCTTATATTGTTGAATCTTATCCTTTGTGACATACGCGTCTAGTACATTTTAATTTTAAAACTTTACAATATATGCAAAAGAATGGTTATATCAGTCTAATAAATGATGTGTTTGTAGATAAATGTGAAGTTTGTATTCAATCAAAAATTACCAAGAAACGGTTTCCTAATAAGTGTGAAAGAAATTCACAAGTGTTAAATTTAATCCATTCGGATGTTTGTGAATTAAATGCAACTCTAACAATAGATGAAAAACAATATTTTATCACTTTTATAAACGAATTCTCTAGATTTACTTATGTGTATCTCATGAGAAGTAAAGACGAGGCTTTTGATATGTTTAAACATTTTAAAAATGAGATTGATAATTTGTTTAGTAAGAAAATCAAAGTGCTTCGTAGTGATAAAGGTGGTGAATATTTTTCAAATGAATTTAATGTATTTTGTGAGGAACAATGTGTGGTACATGAGTGTTTTGCGCCTTATACTTCGCAAAAAAATGGTTTGGAAAAAAGAACCGTACTTTAATAGATATGGTTAACTCGTTGTTGTTAAATGATAAACTTCCATATAATCTACGTGGTGAAGAATTATTGACTGTGTGTTATATCCTTAACAGAATACTATCAAGAAAATTCAAAGTATCTCCATATGAGTTATGAAAAGGTCAGATGCCAAATTTAGATTATTTCAAAGTATTGAGGTGTTTGACTTACTATAGAGTTTCCGACCAATGGAGAACAAAGTTAGGACCAAGAGTTGTCAAGGGTGTATTCGTTGGATATGCCCAACACTCTAAGGATTATAGTGTTCTTGTCTTAGTGTCAAATATGATAATTGAAACAAAAGATGTTGTATTTATTGAAAATAAGGTTTTTGATTATTCAACAGACTCGAAAAAAGAATATCAACCAATGATCTCAAGTGATCAAACCAAGAGAAGTTTTTGTGACAATAAGGATACAAAGTTGAGAAAAAGTCAAAAAGTGAGAAATGTAAAGGACTTTTATCTCGATTTCATTTCCTCACAATCTCTAGCATTCTTTGTTAAGGGAAATAGAGAATCCGTAATTAGGAAGATCCCCATAATGTGTAATGTGGATGGTGATCCACAATCCTATAGTGAAGCCATGACTTCTAGGGATACAACATTTTAGAAAGAGACGATCAATGATGAAATGGATTTAATATTGTTCAACAATACTTGAATTCTAGTTGATCTTTCTCAAGGATCGAAGTCTATCGGGTGTAAATGAGTGCTTAAAAGGAAGAATACTCCAATAGGGGGTTCTCCAACCTTTAAGGCTAGGTTGGTGGCAAAATGATTTAGGCACAAGGAAAACCTAGATTATTTTAACACATATACACCGATGGCCAGGATAACCTCCATTCGAATTCTTATGGCACTGGCATCTATCCATAAGTTATATGTACATCAAATGGATGTTAAGCCGAATTTTTTGAATGTTGATCTCAAAGAGGAAGTCTACATGGAGCAACCAGAAGGCTTTGTGGTTCTTGAAAATAAACATAAGGTGTGTAAGTTGATCAAGTCATTATATGGTTTAAAACAAGTGCCTAAACATTGGCATGATAAATTTGACTCGGTTATCTTGTCTAATGGTTTTTTACATAATGGTGCGGATAAATGTATTTATAGTAAATTCACTGACAATTACGATGTAATTATGTGTCTTTATGTAGACGATTTGTTAATTTTTTGGACGAATATAGAAGGTGTCCGTGAGACCAAAGAGTATCTGGCCTCGAATTTTAAGATGAAGGATTTTAACGAGGTAGATTCAATTTTAGGTGTAAAGGTGCAAAAGCATGAAAAGAGTTTTGCACTAAGCCAATCTAACTACATCAAGAAAGTATTGGAAAAGTTCAAACACTTGAATACCAAGAATTTGAACACTCCATTCGATTCGAACTTCAAGTTAAGTGAGAATAACGGCAAGGCTATAACGCAATTTGAGTATGCTAGCACAATTGGAAGTCTAATGTATGCAATGCATTGTACTAGACCCGGTATCGCATTTGTTGTATGCAAATTGGCAAGATTTACAATTTGTCCTAGTACTGATTATTGGAAAGGAATTTGTTAGATTTTTAGCTATCTTAAGAAAACAAAAAATTTGGGATTATTCTATAGTGATTATCTCGCGGTACTAGAAAGTTACTCGGATGCAAGTTGGATTACAAGTCTAAATGACAATAAGTACACATCGGGATGGATTTTTACGATTGGAGGTGGAGCCATTAGTTGAACCTCCAAGAAACAAACTTGCATCTCACATTCAACTATGGGGGCTGAATTTATAGCTTTGGTGGTTACTGACAAGGAAGTGGAATGGGTAAGAGATCTCTTGTTAGATATAAAGGTGTGGCCATAATGTAAGTTTCCACTTCTGTATATTGTGATAGTGAATCCACCATGTCTCGAGTGTACAATAAAGAATACAAAGAAAAGTCTAGACACATAAGTTTGAGACATGAGTATGTAAGACAATTGATTAAGGACGGTGTGATAAATGTTACCTATGTTAAGTCAATTGACAATTTAGCGGACCTATTGACAAATAGTTTGTCAAAGGATTTGATTAAGAGTACCACCACTAATATGGGATTAAAACCATTCTAATCGCGTCATTGAGAATAGAAACCCTACCTTGTTCTAGCCAAAAGCTAGTTTCAAGGTTCAAAGGTTAATAACAAGTTATCAAATGACAACGTGCACTAAGAATCAAGATTTAGTTTTTATGTTTTAGGAGGATGAGTTTTACACTTAATGGATGAACATTATTTGTCATAAAATCCACATATATGGACATGAAGTGGTGCCGCTTCAACGAGAGTTTCTTTATAGTTTTCTCTCGTACATGTTTATGAAACAGGATGACCACATGGCCATAACGGTGCTAAAGCAAATAAACTCTTACTCTAATACTTTACGATTATGTGTGAAATTTTTTCGGTATTGACTTTAGGAGTGATGGTTCAAGCGACTAGCCACCATTCACTTTGTTGATACATTGAGTGTTTGCACTAAAGGAAGGTTCAATCTGCAGACACCCTTCTTTATGCATAATCATTGTGTACTTATTTTCTGGAATTAGCAATCTAGTAGGGGATTGTTGGAAATTGTAGATTACAAATTCATTATTCATGAGCACTTATTCAAATTAGAAAGTGATGATTTATTCATCCAATGGATACATTTGTTTTGAATGGGACATGTTTCTTCTAAGAAGTATATCCAACACGAAGGGTTGTGGCTCTTTAATAGTGTCCATTAAGTGTATATAAATAGAAGGACTATGGTGCTGACAATAATAATTACGATCAATCTAATTTCAGAAATTAGAGTAAAAGTTAAGGAATTCCTCAATTTTGCTAATCAAAGGAAATAAAAAAACTTCTTTGTATCTTAGGAGGACCTTTGTCTTAACCCTCTAGTAGCTTTGTGTGGGGACAAATTGTTCTTTTTGGAAAGCGTCACCTGCGCCTCGAAGTCTACTATTTAATTCAATATCATCTCCGGATCTATCTTCTCCACTCAAATAATGCAACAGACATTAATAGAAGCATGCATTTGCAGTAAGGATGATGAATTCAGGATTTTGAAAAGTTTTCCAAAGTAGTAGCCGATATGCTCTCTCCCAAGTTTGCGCTAGAGTTGAACAAAACCATACACCACTTTTGGTCCCAATTAGTATGGTAGAAGGTAAAACCACAGTAACCTTTAAATAACCCTAATGCTCTATTTTGTACATTCCCATGCTTGCTTTAATTAGATTTCAATGTTCTAAGTTTAATTAGATTTAAGTAAATTACCCAAATACTATGAATTGTTATATTCCTTCCAGCTTTTGTAACTACATTCTCCATGCCAGAATGGGCATGGGTATTTATTTATTTTTAATTGAAATAGGTATTCATTTTTTTTTTGAAACAAAGGCTAGGCATCTTTATTGAAGCAATTCAACAACGTTTTTACAAATGGGAATAAAAAATAAAAACAGTCAAATAAAATACAAACCCTAAGACTTAGAAAGAAAACATAAAAAGAAAAGCATAAATTCTAGCCGCACTTGAGCTTTCCTCGTCTAAAAACCACAATACTAAGAAACTGAAAAGCTCCTAAATTCACCTATGTCCACATCTGTTGCTAATTGTTGATGGTGGCAGAAGCATCCAATAATAAACAAGCCGATAGTAAGTACCCTGACCGTTGAGATGCATTTCAATCCTCCATCTTACGCCACCATCGCCCTCAGGCCTGACCCATCCACCATATCACCTTTGTAGACACTTTTCGTCATTCACCTTCTACAATAAGATAACGATTGAGGTCTCCTTCATTGACTAACATCCTGTCAAAGGGAAGATCCATGCGCATCCAGGCACCGCTTGAGCTGCCCCTCGTGCAAACTGGCATTTAATTGAAATGGGTATTTAAAGTTAGTAAAGAGGTTTTAGATTATTATTTAAAAAAAATCATTTTTAATTAATTTTATGTATTTTTATTTTTATATATTTTTTAGAATCAAAATTATTGGAATTAATTATGTAAATATGTATGGTAGTTTTTGTGTATATCTATTTTCTTTTAATTAGGAGATTAGATGCTAAAGTTTAGGAGATAATATTTTGTTTTAATTAGGAGATTAGATGCTAAGTTTAAGAGATAATATTTTGGTTTCTATCTTTGTATTTTACTGTGTATATATATTCTTGATTTTGGGAGGAATAAAAGACAGAGAAAATTCCCACAATTCTTGTTATTTTTTCATGGTATCATGAGCAGGTTTTGAACGTGTAAAGTTTTGCTAATGGCTGGTGGGAAGGTGATTCTGGTCACAAATTCGGCGAAGGGGCGGTTGTGCGAAAAACGATTTTTCCATACGATATAACCTCGCTTGATAATCCTGGACTTGCAATCACTCAAGTACAATTGAAAGGGGAAAACTATGAAGAATGGGCTCGTTCTTTTCGAACGGCGTTGAGTGCTAGGAAGAAGTTTGGATTTATTGACGGATCGATTAAAAAACCAGATGATACATCAGACGACATTGAAGATTGGTGGACCATTAACTCGTTGCTAGTTTCGTGGATTCGGAATACCATTGAACCAACTCTTCGATCCACCATATCTCATGTCGAGGTGGATAAGGATTTGTGGGATGATATTCGAGAAAGATTTTCAATGGCCAATGGTCCAAGAATCCAACAACTCAGGTCTGATCTTGTAGAATGCAAGCAAAAAGGTTTGACTATTGTCAATTATTTTGGAAAATTGAAACTGATATGGGATGAATTGGCGATTTTTGATCAATTGCCGACTTGTAAATGCGGGAATTGTACTTGTCAACTATCAGCCGAGTTGGAAAAGCGACGAGAAGAGGAAAAAGTTCACCACTTCCTGATGGGATTGGATGGGACATATAGCACGGTTAGATCCAACATCTTGGCTAACGATCCGTTGCCATCCTTGAGCAAGGCTTATTCGATGGTTATTCAGGAAGAACGAGTGAAGACCATATCTCGTGAGATGGAAGATCGCTCCGATGTGATGGCTATGGCGGTGCAAAGTTGAGGCCGTGGAGAAAGTAAGGAGAAAGGGGGGGTTTGTTCCCATTGCAAATAACCCGGACATGATATTGATAATTGTTTTGCTATTATTGGTTATCCTGAATGGTAGGGAGATCGACCCCGAGGAACTATGAAGGGTGGAAGCCGTGGCAAGAATTTAGGCCAACGTCAATCAAACAGTCGAGGATGAGGGGGGCAGCGAGCTAATGCTGTCCGGACCCACACAGGGGGAGTATCGTCTTCAAATGCTAACACTGATGATACTGAAGTAAACACTTTGCCTGGGCTTAGCAACGAACAGTGGCAAGTTTTGCTCCAAACCTTAAAGGGTATGAGATCAACTACGACTGAGAAGATGACGGGTAAGAAATTGTCTTGGATTATTGACACAGGAGCGTCAAATCATATGACGGGTAATCTAAAATTTTTACATAATATTCATAAAATTCCTAATTGTCCCGTTGGGTTACCGGATGGGAGTGAATCTGTGGCTACTTTGAAAGGATCTGTTGCTCTTGGAGGAGATTTATTGTTGCGAAATGTTCTATTTGTGCCGAATTTGACATGCAATCTTATCTCTGTGTTACAACTTATGGAAAATGCTTCTTGCTTTATCCAGTTCACTAAAAATTATGTGTTATACAGACCGTACCTCGAGGATCTTGATTGGGCGGGTGAACAAAGGGATGGACTCTACTACTTTGGAAATTCAAGGATCAAGGCAATGAGGGTGACCGCCAGAACTCGTTAGAAATGTGGCACAAGCGGTTAGGTCATCCATCTATGCAGATGACGAAACTTATTTCGAAGGTAGATAGAGATAGTAGGGATGAGATTTTGAATAAATGTTGTGATGTGTGCCTTCGAGCAAAACAAACTAGAGAAGTTTTTTCTTTAAGTGAACATCGTGCAGTTGATATTTTGAATTAATACATTGTGATTTATGGGGTCCTTATAATACTTTGTCTACTTGTGGAGCATCATATTTTCGACAATAGTTGATGATTTTTCAAGGAGTGTGTGGATTTTCTTGATCAACAATAAATCAAGTACCTTCAATGTTTAAAATTTCTTCACTATGATCAAATGACAATTTGATAAACAAGTAAAGATGGTGCGTAGTGACAACGGAAAGAATTTACTTGCATGAAGAATTATTTTGTGGAACATGGTATTATTTTCCAATCTTCATGTACCGGCACTCCACAACAAAATGGGAGAGTCGAAAGAAAGCATAGGCACATCTTAAATATTGCGCGTACTCTTAGATTTCAAGGATCGCTTCCTATCAAGTTCTGGGGTGAGTGCATTTTGACTGCAGTTACCTAATTAATCGAACTCCTTGTTCGGGTTTAAATGGAAAGACGCCATATGAGGCTCTCTATGGTCGACAACCAGATTTTGGTCACCTAAGAATTTTTGGATCTTTGTGTTACGCTCACTGTAAGACCAGGGATAAGTTTGCCAGCCGAAGTAGAAAATGTGTGTTCATTGGGTATCCTTATGGGAAGAAAGGTTGGCGTTTATATGACTTAGAAAAACTAGAATTCTTTGTCTCTAGAGATGTTGTTTTCTTTGAAGATAAATTTCCTTTTGCTACAGTTTTTGCAAGTCAGTCCATGATCGACACAATTGCACTCCCTCAAAGTGAAGGACTTGACGAGGCATGGAATGAGGTAGTGGTTTCAAATGATAGTCAAGCTCTTGATGTAGATGAGCGGAAGTGAAAATGAAAGTAGCGAAATTGATACTCGAAGTGGTGAAGAAGAGTTGGGACGTGGACGGCGTTTAAAGCAGTCCTCAGTTTGGCTGCGGGACTTTGTCATACACACCATTCAGAGGAAAAGTCCATCCCTGAAATTCTCCCCTCCACGGCATTCGCAAGGTAAGTCCTATCCTATAGCGCATTATGTGAACTGTGATAAATTTTACATGCAACATCGAATTTTCTTGCACCATTACCGCGAACGAGAGCCGAAATCTTATTCTGAAGCTGCTAGAAGCAAAGAATGGCGTGATGCCATGTCTAGTGAAATCGAGGCTTTAGAAAAGCAAAGAACTTGGGAGATTGAGGATCTTCCGAAAGGGAAAAAGGCACTCGGATGCAAATGGGTGTATAAAATAAAACATCACTCTGATGGCTCCGTTGAACGATTCAAAGCTCGTCTTGTGATTCTTGGTAATCATCAAGTGGCTGGAATTGACTACACTGACACATTTGCACCGGTTGCAAAGATGGTTACTGTTCGGGTTTTTCTTGCTATTGCAATGACCAAGCAATGGGAATTACATTAAATGGATGTGCATAATGCTTTTCTACATGAGGATCTTCGGAGGAAGTTTATATGACGATACCACCGGATATCGAGTAACACAACCGGAAAAGTGTGTAAGCTTGAAATCTCTCTATGGGCTCAAGCAAGCGCCAAGATGCTGGGTTTGCCAAGCTTTCGACAGCCTTAAAAGATTATGGATTCAAACAATCGCATTCGGATTACTCACTTTTTACCTTGCAAAGAGATACATCTCAAGTCAATGTTCTCGTCTATGTTGATGATTTGATTATCTCAGGTAATAATCATGAAGCTATTGAGTCTTTTAAATCTTATCTCAGTGATTGTTTTCATATGAAGGATTTAGGACCCTTAAAATATCTTCTTGGGGTGGAAGTTGCGCGTTCTCCAGAGGGGATTGTTTTGAATCAACGTAAATACATTCTTGACATCATCTCGGAAGTTGGACTTTTAGGAGCCAAACCATCAAGTATTCCTATTGAGCAGAATCATAAGTTAGCTCTTGCTACAGGTTTTTTTTTAAATGATCCAGAACCGTATCGTCGTTTGGTTGGACGACTTATTTAGTTATGCTTCACAAGACCGGAGCTTGCATACAGTGTTCATATTTTATCTCAATTCATGCAACAACCACGCATTGATCATTGGAATGCGGTAACTTCGAGTTGTTCGTTTCTTGAAAGGAACTCCGGTCAAGGAGTGTTTTGAGTAGCAAAAGTGATCTGCGGTTGCACGGTTGGTGCGATGCGGATTGGGCGGTTGTCCGTTGACAAGACGATCACTCACAGGATGGTTGATTTTCTTGGGTACTTCTCCGGTATCTTGAAGACAAAGAAACAACACACGTGTTTCGATCCTCCGTAAAGCCGAATATCGATCCATGGTCGTGACAACATGTGAGCTCAAATGGTTAAAGGATTATTAGGTAGTCTTGAGTCTCTCATCCGCACTCAATAACGCTTGCTTGTGATAGTCAAGCTGCTCTTCATATATCTCACAATCCGGTCTTCCATGAGCGTACCAAACATATCGATGTGGATTGTCATTTTGTTCGGGATGAAATTCTCCACGGCAATGTGAAACCTACCTATGTTCCAACAACGTCACAACTTGCGGATATATTTACCAAGGCTCTTGGTCAGACATCTTTTCGTTCTGTCCTTTGCAAGTTGGCCATCCGTGATCTTCATGCTCCAACTTGAGGGGGGTATTGGAATTAATTATGTAAATATGTATGGTAGTTTTTGTGTATATCTATTTTCTTTTAATTAGGAGATTAGATGCTAAAGTTTAGGAGATAATATTTTGTTTTAATTAGGAGATTAGATGCTAAGTTTAAGAGATAATATTTTGGTTTCTATCTTTGTATTTTACTGTGTATATATATTCTTGATTTTGGGAGGAATAAAAGAGAGAGAAAATTCTCACAATTCTTGTTATTTTTCAAAAATTAAATTGACAGGATGTGTAAATATTAAAAAGACTAAATTTGTTAATATATCAATAAAGAATAATCACATAAGACTCTGGTAGTGACCAAAAAATCAAAATTAAAAATGTTAGTGATAAAATTAAACATATATAGAGCTAGGTGACCAAAATAGAATTAGTCTTAGCTGATTATAAGTGTAGTTTACTCAACTTTTTAAAGCAATGAAAGTTTTTCTTTTCTTCATATATTTATTGCCTAGGGAAAAGTTGAAAGGTATCTTTTTAAAGACATTTCTCAAGTTATTAATTATGCTTCATTAATAATATATAAAATATTATGCGTTAATATAGGAAAGAATAATTAAAAAAACATTGCAATCAAGGCGAACAAAGGGCCAGGCAAGGCCCCAGAAAATTGGAAATTTTCAATTTCAATCAGAAAAAAGATTTATATTTTAACCCAAAAAATAATTCTTTCAAAAACTATAAAAGTATAAATTAATAAATGCTAAAATATAAAAAATTTATAATTCAAATTTCTAGATTCATTATGATCAACAACCTTTCTCTCTCCCTTTTTTTTATTTTATTTTATCTTTCTTCTCCTTTCTTGTTTCCGAATAAAGAAGACAAAAAATCCAAGCATGTGTGAAAGGAGAGCGATTAGATATTGTAATTAATGTAGCATTCCTGTAGGCTCCACTTCACAAATCCTAGTATTGAGAAAATAACTCCATAATAGAGTTGGCTTCAAAGTTCAACTCTCATTTAATGGCCGCAAATGTAAAACTTTCATTATATGGTCGAGTCTAGCTTTCTAATCTGCTACCATTTCTTTATGTTTTGTTTCCCTCTTTGCAAGCTTTAAGTTGATAAAATGGATAAATAAATTCTTATTCAAGGAAAGAAAATTAATTTGAATTCATTTTTGTTTATCTGAAAGATCCCATCAACAATGGAAAGCCCATTACAAATTACACTTGACAGCCAGGGGTAACCCTACCAGTCGAAGAGCGCCCACCGATGAGTACCACCAACAAAGAGAGGGAAAAGAAAAGAAGGGGAAGAAAAAAGAGCAGAGTAAAGAAGGGAGACCATGGAAAGGAAAGGGGAAGGGGAGGGAGGAAAGAGGGTGGGAGCGAGAAAGGAGCAATGGAAGTCCGACTGATACCATTAATTTTTAACAATTTATTTTAAAAATATATTATTTTTTATTTTATATCTACACCATCAATGATAAAATAATCAATATCCCTCCAAAGAACTCACCAAATCTTAGTTTTTTTTTTAAGTTACAACTGTTCCAATCAAAATCAATGATTACAAACCTTGAACTAAATCAATTCAGTGACTAACTCAACCAACAAACAAGCCTTCATATAACTTTTTACATGATATAACCAAACCCAAGCTAGTACCAACACTACCAAAGGCCCCATTGGCATCAAATCTTAGTTATAATGGAAAACTAATAACACAACAAAATGGATCATTCCATACAAGATGGATTGTATTTCAACTTGATACTTAATGTTAGGAAGCGCTTAAAAGTCAAAAACGAACTATTCAAACCACAATAGTAGTAATACTGAATCCAACTTCAACATTAAAAGTCATTCCATCTAATACTGCCCACCAAAAAAGGAAGACAATGGAGTATAGATAACAAATTGAACTACTCAGTATTCATATATTATGCACATCAAGAAAGTCGGACACAAAGAGGAGACAGAGAGAAGTGAGGAACCACTGTAAGTTTCTTTCCATTCCGGTGCAGCCAGTATTCAAGAGGCAACCCCAAACCTGGAGACAATGTAAAATTTACCATCAATGTCGTCTCGCGTTGCCCATCGATTTCCTCTCTTTCTCCAATACACGTTCATGCATTCCTGTGCGTGCATGCTTGTGTAGAGTTGTTGTCAAACTCAACAGCATCCTTCGAGCAGTCGAGTCTAAATAAATACGAGCAACAAATAGATAAAAGAACACAAAGTAAAGCACATCTCTGTCCATTGATACAGGAAACACAAACTCATATGCATATTCACAACGTGAATGCATTTCTTCACCAGAAATAAATGTACCATGCAACCATTACCTAGTTAGGCAACATCTAGGGTTAATTTCTTGTGCTTATAAAAGAAATGCCACAAAAAAAAAACCATACAAAGAAACATATCTTCATTCCATGACATCTTACAATGCCTGCATATCTATTTGTTCTCTCCATATGCAACTTTTTTCCATATAAATATCATACAAAAAATTAACCCTCGAACTCACTTAAACCCACAGGTAAAAATAACACACAAAAAAGTGCCACAATAATACAAGGAAGTGAGAGGAAAGCTTTATTTTCAGAATTGAATAGCCAAGGGAGCACACAGAATGATTGAAACAAATACAATAAATGTAGAAGCTAGAATGTAAGCACTGGTCAACATAGGCTACCGTAGTTTCAAATTTCATGATGCTCAAAAGGTTATTGAGAATTACGGTGGAGCAGAAAAAAGAACAAGGAAATAAAAATATAAAAAATGTTAGTATTTTGTGATCTCTAGCGGTTGCCTGCACCCCTAAGTACGCCTTCCCATCAATGGCATATAAGTAACCTATCAGAAATTTCAAAAGGGAAATGCACCTTGTTTGATTTTAAGAGAACAGTCACCATGGAACCAAAACAAGAATTCTTGGTACTTAGTTTAACAAGAATCTACCTGCTTACATCTATGTTGATCTAACTCATCATTTTCCCTAAAGTACCTCTGTCCAACGCATATGCTGGCATGGGTACGGGGTAAGTTTCTCCAAATATATGTTAGAACAGAGAAAAAAAAATTGATCAAACCCATGTTGGAAACATCCCTGTCTCCGACACCCGAGTTTAAGTAATATAGGTATAGATCATAAAGCGACAAGATAAAAGAAATATAAATATATACGTGTGTGCGAAAATTGTACAAGCACTAAGACTCTAGAAATGATTTGATGAGTAGCTTTCTGATGAACTGCTAGAGCTAAGCACTCACTAAAGACATGGAGTGGTCTCAACATTTCCTATTATTTTATCAATCAGTGTTTCTGATATGATTTCGTCTTATAGGTCAAAATATATGTCAATATGGATCGGGTAAATGGCATTTGCATTATAAGTTTATAACATTTGTTCCAGTATTCTCATACATCAACTGAAACCCAAAATAGTTTTCGGCAAAGGAAATAACTAAATTACTTTCCCTTGGCTCTGAAATATAAATGGCAGAGACCAAAGAAACATTCAAGTTTTCAGAAGAAATCGGTTAACCTTGAGTGTCATGGAAAAGCAATTCATCACATTTATTGATCTTTCCCCCACTATTGAAAGCCAGCGAACTCCAAAATGAATTCATTTTCATGTCTATATACACAGAGCAGTATATCGCTTTTGTATAAAGCACTTTGAAGCATAAGCTTTGTCCAAACCACTGATATAGCAAAATACTACAAGAAGAAGGGTGCCCATGTGACATGTGTAAATCATAGAGAGAGAATTTTCAATTTTGTAATGAAACAAAATGGTTGAATAATAGCAAAGGAGCAAACTGACAAATGAGTGAAAAGACAACAGTATTCTTCTGATTGCATATATATTTTGAATCAAGCTGAAGCAATTCCAGCAATCATTCATAAGACATGTAAAATAAAAGAAATGTTTAGGATTTACATTCTGTAAATCTTACCTGCAAATCTGCTCATATAATTCATAACCGAACCAAAACTTGAAGTTAACAATGCAATTGAGCGAATTTACTCAAATTCAAAGTGCACCTCTACATTCATATATTTCCTCATCAGCTGAACAATAGATGAGGTGAAATTGGCCAATATCTGGCATTCTTCATGCGACTTGACTTCAGAGACAGACCCAAAAATAATCATTTTTCTAAGATTTGGGCACCGTTTTAGCAGCTCCTCAACCCAATGCGAGAAGAGATCATTAATTACAGTCCATCCGAGCTCCAGCACCATCACGTTCTCCAAATTAGAAGACCCTTGGAGACCATAATGCATGACACCATCTCTCAATTCGTAACTTAATGCTAGATGTTTCAACCGTGGAAAACATACAGCAATTGTTTCCAAATCCACAACCTCATCTTCATCATCAAAGGCCACATCCCAAAGCCGAAGCTTCCTTAATTTTGAGGATCTTGAAATCATCTGGTAGAACTTTGGCCAGATGATTGTGAAGTTACTGACATCAACAACCTCAAGATTATCGATAGTCTCTCCAATGTCAAGATGTATCACGCTAACATCATCAATCTTGAAATATTTTAAAGTGCCTATCCCAATCAGTTCAAAAAGTTCAAGGGCACAATCCCTCAAGTGCAAACGCTCGATACTGTCGGCCTCCAGCATAAATTTATCCAAACTAATTGCTTCGACGTAAATACTCTTTAATGTGGGGCAGCTCAACTCTACAGTCACTTGTGCATCTGACATTGCAATCTCCAGATTGACAAGTTCTAGGCTCTCAAGTTTCGGACATGCAGTGAGTAAAAGGCTCAAATCCAAAGCCGAAATACTAACATGACTCAAAGAGAGAGACTTCAAACAAGGGAATCTCTGAAAATTAGGTTCAACCCCTGTTATTGAATTGTGGGCTAGTGCCAATGTTTCCAGCTTTTGCCTCCCACAAATTTCAAGAATGTTAACATTCGGACTAGTCCGTACATTATAAAACAACCGACGCAAGGTTTCCCTTGTATACATGAGCCATGCAATAACAGTAGAAGCCGAGAACTCATCAACATCATCCATCAAAATTGATAGGCCTTGCAATCCTGTAGTTTGGAATATTGTTTGAGTAATCAGGATCTCTAATTGTTTAGGGGTAATATCACGATAAGGAGGCAAATCATTAGAGTTAAATGCTAGGGTGTGAAGGTGTTTCCGAGAAGCTTCTCGCCATTTCCGACATGTTGCAGAGGCTATCACGACATCCCGGGCACCTCCAAGCCGAGACAAAATGTTTCCAATGACTTCAACTGGTAGGTGCTCCATTGTCAATAAAGATAAAAAAAAGCCTCAAATCTACAAATTGGGTTTTCTGAAGATACTCAACTAGATATAATCAAACACAAATTCTTCACAACTCAACAAAATAAAGTTGACATGGAATTGAAATCATTGCCCAAGTATTCTTTCCCAGTAGTGAAAAAAGTTCTGTGATAAAACAAACAAACAAACAAAAAAATCACTCAAAAACATGAGTTTTAGTTAGATCTTCAAACAGATTTCACATCCAAATAAAGCAAACCTTACGCGTCAAATAGAAGAGAAAAAAGGGTTTGCAAGGGAGATTTAAGTAACACAATCTCTCAGCAGTATTCCAACTAAATAAAGATCTAAAATGAATCTTCAAGTAAAGGATCAAAGTCAAAATCAAGCACTATCCCGGTTCTTAAAAATATATGCTTTTTAGGGGCTAAAATCAATTCAGTGATTCAGAAAGTAGAATAATCCCAGAATTGAAAGTACCTATAAATCCAAAACCAAATAATAATAATAAAAATAAAATCGAAATTGAAGTTTTAGCATCTGGGCTTTCAACAAATATCTGAAATTATACATCAAATGAAAAATAATCCAACCAAAAGAAAGGGGGGGGGGGGGGGAAGGCTTACCCGAAATCAGGGAAAAAAAAAGGTTGGGAATTTCGAAACGGCAGTGGCTAATGATTTAAAGTGAGTGATAAAGGAATAAACAAGCATTGTTGAAGAGTTGGATTCGAAGGTTTTCTTCTTTTTTTTCTTTCACATTGGGTTATTATTTTTATTATTTGAAAAATCAAATCAAACGATAGCCATTAGCCAACGCTCCTTTCTTTCACCTCAATTGCAAACTTCGGCTGCCAATGGCTGTTTTCTTTCACTTTCAAACCAATGTGGGTCCTCTCGGTCTCTCCTCCTTTTCGTGAATTATATTTCGAATTTGTGATCTATACCTTAATGTTTCTTTTATATTGAAGAATTTTCCATAAACAGAAAACAAATAGCTTTGAATTATACATCTTACAAACTGAAATTTTTAGAATATTAGTACTTGATAGTATAAATGTCCAAACACTTTGTTTTTTCTGATTCCCCATCACTCTACTTTATCAAAATTTCATAAATTTATTTAGGGTAAACTACAAAAATAGTCACTCTTGTTTGTCTCGGATTACATTTTAGTCACGTTATCATTTTGTTACGAAGTGGTCACTCTGCCATTCACTTCCGTTACCTTCCTAATAGCAATCCTACGTGGCAGTCCAAATGAGTTTTAAATGTTAACTTGGATGTCCAAATGGAACAATAATATGTTAAAAACTGCTCGTCTCATTTTTCTTTTCCATTTTGACTGAAAAGGTATTCTCATTCTAGTTGGACATCCAAGTTGACATTTAAAACCCATTTGGACTGCCATATAGGATTGTCATTAGGGAGGTAACAGAGCTTAACGGCAGAGTGACTACTTCGTAATAAAACGATAACGTAGGTGACTAAAACGTAACATTTCAAACATAAGTTATTAAAATGTAATTTGAGGCAAACAAAAATGATTATTTTTATAGTTTACCCATTTATTTATTTATTTATTTTTATTGCTAACCTTTTCATATAAATGGTTCAATTATTTATTTTCATGTACAATGTTTAACATTTTTTCCAATTAGACTAATTTCAAATTATCAAATTTTGATAAACTAAAGTAAAGAGATTAACTTTTCAATTTTTATGAAGAAAAGGAGGAAGTAAGAATATTTAAATGTTATTAGGCGTTAAGATTGAAATCATGGGATTTTGAATATCAAAATTCGAGGTTCATCCTATGTAAACTATATGTGAACCCTATAAAATTTTATTTTAATTTAAATCACATCACATATGATTTTGTATTTTATAATAATTAACTATGTTTGTAATTATTCAAATGAATTATCTTTGCGACCCTAACACCTTTTCAGAAAAAAAAGTATTAAAGGTTAATTTTAAAAATAATTTGAAAGTGTTGTAAAATAATAGAATATTCAAGTTTGGTTCCCTCAATTTCTTATTTAATAAATATAAGAAATTATTCTATTTATTGTCTTTATAAATAAGTTGAAGCAAAATAAAACAAATTCACCCTACTTTTCCCTAATGCAGAAATTTTGACAAAACTCTTTACACATAATTTTAAGAATAGAGTCATCATGAATGCAATGACTTGGATTAGCCATAAATTTTCTATTTATCTGCCGCCACAACACAGCCCAAGTCGAGACCAAAAGCCTGCTGATGGGTCATTAACCGGAAAATATATCCGAAAAGCCCCTATATTTCGGGATAGATGGTATTTCGACCCTTCTATTAATAAAATAGATAAATTGATCTTTATATGTTATAAAAATATATAAATTAAACTATTAAATCCATACTGGAAAACTTTTTTATTTGGAAAAATAATAAACTCCAACCTGGCATTTAAGAAGAATAAAAAATTATAGACAAAAGGCTTAATGTCAGATTTGGTGCCTGAACTTTGACTGATCTTCTAATGTGGTCCCTCTCCTATCCCCACCGTCCCTCCTCTCCCCCCGGCGTCCCTCTCACTCTCAAAGACCTTTCATCAAACACGAAGCATCCCCATTAGAGATGACGAATTCCTAAAAGAACAATAAGCTTTTTTAAGCTAATACATCATATAAATGTAAACCCAGAACTTAAATGCATGAGATTTAAAGCATGAACAAGCCCAGAACTTGAAACATGCAAAAAATAAGGGTCCGTTTAATTGCCAATAAAATATTTTCCGTAAAATGATTTCTGGAAAATGTTTTACTTTTCTGTAAAATGATTCTTGAAAAATATTTTCAGTGTTTGATTGAATCATGTAAAATATTTTACATTATTTGGCGATTTCACGAAAATATTTTCTAAAAATTTGTTTTACATATATTAATATATATTAATAAATTTTATATTTTAAATTGTTTTTACATATATTGCAATGATTTATTTATAGTAATATTCAATTATTAAGCTACAATATTAATCGTTATAAATTGAAAAACTAATATCAAATAAATTATTTGTAATTGTGTTAAAAAAACAAGTATTGAATAATTATAAATTGCTTCGAAACCACAATGAGTACTAGAAATTAATAATATTATCCAAATGCATAATTAGTAGTACACCACATAGTAACAATATTGTCCAAGTGCATAATATTACACCACATAAAAGTATCAATATCTTCAACCTTGAGAAAATTTTTGAAGCCAAATTTTTTTATGCTTCTTACTTTTAACTAAAAAAGCTTTGGCCTTGGATTCATGACTCACTAGATAATCAAACACAGAACACAAGAAGTCATCATCAAATCCTTCTTCCTCCATCGACATCACTTGTTCGTAAAGCTGTGGTGTCTTATCGACAGAAAATTGTTCCAAAGCATTAGCAATTTTGCCAAGTTGTTCACCCACAAATTTAATTTGTTCATCAACGAGACTTTCTTGAACACTTTTTCTTTTACGTTTGGATGTGCCAGATGAACACTAGCAAATTGGTTTCAGATACATCTACCTAATGCATCTCAAACATCAATAAACACTTCCAAGATCTACTTCTTCAAAACTCAACTTCTTCAGCAGCTTTTATTAAGCATCAGGGTAGGTTAGTGATATCATGAGGGTCCTAGGAAGATGTTTCTAATATGAGCCACAATATTTACCAGAATTCAAATAAAATACTTATGGGTTCGTGTATGTATGTCACTGTAAAATTATGAGCCTTGAACATAGATACTAACTGGCAGAAACTTGAGCAAGCCGACTTACCAGAATAGGGTGTCCAATTAAACTGTTTAAAAGCTGCAGATTTCCAATTTCTAAGCAATTTTTCAACAAAAAAAGAGATGAAAGAAAATAGTCGGGCTACATTTCTATATGCAAACAAATTGAAAGAAAAGTGATACCGCAATGTTAAAATTCCTAATATTATATTTAATACTAGCAAAAGAATAATTTTACAACAAAAATTAGCAAAATACAAAGTTAATTTTAGCTTGATTTGTCAAATAATCAAACATGCAATTGCAATTACAACAAACCGATGATATCTAATATCTTTCGTAATTTGATTCTAGAAAATGAAACAAAAAATAGAAACAAACAAACAGAGCCGAGGAAATTCTCAAATAAAATGAAAAAAAAGGAAACAACAATTTAAAGCATTTTAATTCAACAATTGAAGCTTCAAAAAAGAGCAAATCTTAACATGCAACAAAATTCAGCTTTTAAAAAAAAAAACCAAAGTCATCGTCAGTCGTCACCTTCAGTGAATAAAAAATCCAACCCGATTCTTTCGCTACCTGGAAATTTCGATGAAATCCGATCACTGACAAGAAGTTTCAAAACCCAAAAAAAAGAGGGAGAAAAAAAAGGAAAAAAACCCGAATTCACATTACTCTTAAAATTTCAGAAATTACTCAAGAAAAACTTATCAAGAGCAAAAAGGGTATTGAAACCCTAACCTAGAGCTTGCAATTTTACCTTCGATAAACCAAAGAGAGGTGAACCAAAGACGCTAACGAGGCAAGCAAAGAGATGAGGTGAACTAGCGAGAAGATGAGGCGAGATGATGAGGTCGCAATCGTTAGGGTGAAGAGAGTGAAAAGAGGAGTCTGTGGAAAGGGTGAAGAGAGTGAAGAGATGAGTCATGGAAAATGTCTTACCCCTTAGAAATCGGTAAGACATTTTCCCTAAAATGTAACCCATTTTCCCGTGTTTTGGAGTTCATTTTCCAAATGGAAAATGTTTTCCGCCAATCAAACGCTGGAAATGTTGGAAATGATTTTTCGAAAAATCAATTCCGTTAATCAAACAGACCCTAAATTGTTTCAAGCTTCTAATCTCTTAAATAGTGGCGGAGAATAGTAGAGCCCCAGAGCCTCATTGTCCCCCTAAAATAGTAAATTTTTAATTTAAGTTTTTTATAATTTATAAAATTTTAAAATAGTAATAGTAAAATTATACTTTAACTCTAAAAATAATAAAAATTTGATTTAACCCTTTAAAAATTATAAAGATATAAAATATTAAAATGATGAAATTATATTTTTACTATTGTTTTCTGACTCCGTCACTGCTGTGAAGATTATAGCTATTGAACGAAAAAAAGAAGAAGATATAAGCTAAAAATAAAATCATCATTAGAAGTACACACCATAGATCTCTCTTCTCCCTTTGTATGTTTAGTTGTCACCTCATTTCACGGGCAAAATACAAGAAAAAGCTTTTTTTTTTAAATTTACCGAAATGAGCCTAGTATTTTATTATTTACCGGAATGACCCATTTTTCCATAAGTGCGTCCACGTCAGCGCGATGTCAGGGGACGTGGCAGAAAAACGCGTCCCTGAGGGCGCGCTTTGCTTACGTGGACATAAATCGCTCCCTCAAGGGCGCGTGTTGTTGCCACGTAAGCGCTCCCCTGGGGACGCGTTTTGCCCACGTGTGAACAGTAGCAACGACTACTTTTTTGATTGTTGGTGACCCCCCCAACGGTAAAAAAAAACTATAAAACCCCCCAACCTTCATTTTTTTCACAACTAAATCCTTTCTCTCAATTTCTCTCTAATATTCTCTCAAATTCCTATCAAATTCCTATTTAAAAGAGCTTCAAATTTTTAATTATTTTTAAAATAGTTTTAAAATTTATTTTTTTGAATTTTTTTTTAAATCGTAAAAATTTTTACCAATTTAGCAATGGCCGAGGAATTGATTCGTCTTGATGACAAGCATATATCCGTGGAACAAATGAAAATGGTAAGTGTTAAATTTAATTTTAAAATATTATTTAGGATTTTTTTATTTATGTAATTTTAAATAATTATTATTTTATTATTTGTTATAAAAGTCTGTAGATCGGATATAGCAATGTTATATCCGCAATATGTATGGTCCTCTATCACCGTTGGTAGAGAATTACCTGTGGGAGGCGGGTTTTTGGCACGTGGCCACGGTAGGTCGGGGATGCAAGTTGGACCCGAAACTCATTAGTGCATTGATTGAGAGGTGGAGACCTGAGACGCACAAATTTCATCTTCCATGTGGAGAGTGCACTATCACTTTGGAAGATGTCAATTTGCAATTGGGGTTGCCAGTGGACGGGTAAGCAGTCACCAAGTCTGTTCAATCTGGTGATTGGGGAGCGGTATGCTACGAGCTGTTGGGCGCTATTCTGGAGAATATTAACGGAGGTCGAATCGAGATGGGCTGGTTACGAGACATATTCCCGGATCCGAATGATGATTCAACCGAAATAGAAAGAATCAGATATGCTCGGGCATACATTCTTCAGATAATTAGAGGTTATCTGATGCCGGACTTGTCACGGAACCTCGTGCATCTAAGATGGCTGCTGAAACTCGTTAATTTTCGAGCAGCTGGTGAATTTAGCTGGGGGTCTGCCGTGTTGGCAACATTGTACTGGGAGATGTGCGGGGCGACGTGACCGAATAAAGCGAAAATTAGAGGTTGCTTGTCACTACTGCAGTCATGGGCACGGTTTCGCTTTCTATTTTTACGTCCTCAAGTGGACCACCCGTAAACATTCCCACTTATAACGAGGTAAATTTTATATTACATTTTACAATTATTACGTAGATTTAAAATATAATCGAATGCTAAAAATTTATTTAATTAGGTGGAACCATCCGGCAAGTTATGCTCGATTACCTACCTCTCTTGAAGATATACGGCTTCTATTGGACCAATGGTCGGAAGCACAAGTAAGTATTAAATAAAATATATATATTTCCATAATGAGATAGTCGATTGGTATTTAGTATTTAGTACATAACTAATATTTCCATCATGGTCATATATTTTGAATGGACACCATACGAGGAGCCGGCAATTCGGGTAGTAATTTTGGATGAGTACTTGCAAAATCCAAACGGTTGGCATGTGAAAGTCCCATTGGTCAACTTTGCTACTGTGGAGATACACCAGTCGGACAGAGTATTACGGTAATTTAGATTCCGACAACCGATTCCCGTGTCAACTGAGGTGTTGGATGATCATCACAAAATTGACCTACGGTAATTGCATACAGATTGGCCGAGATTCTGGTCACACTACATCCAGATGTGGGAAGATCGGTATAACTATATACCTACTCAGGAACCGATCATCGTTCCAGATTTAGTATGCATGCCGGAATACATGCCATGGTTTAGGATCCATGGCAAGCTGTATTTACTCTCGCCAGAGGAGAGGCAGCGGCAATTGCGTGTCCAATGGGAATGACGTGGCCCTTTAAATCCAAGAAGAATGGACGACGACGCAGGCCCATCAACGAGGCCCAGAAATTCACCCGGCCCATCATCAGTGCCCATAACTTCATCAGGCCCAGCAATAGCACCGACACAATCACCCGACCCAGCAGTTCAACCAACGATACCCACGACACAACCTTTTCAGATGATGCCAGGTGCGTATCCTAGCCCTTTTATGTATCCTAACCCTTATATGTTTCCTTTTCCTAGTCCAATGGCAGGTTGGAGTTAATGGCCCGGTTCATCTCCCTAGTCGCATGAGGGATCACAAGAGGGGGCGTCGGGGAGCTCTTCTTTTTACCAAACCCCATCATCGTATGGGTTTCAAACACCTTTGCCGTTGGTTATGCAAACACCTCTACATTCACTATTCTACCAAGGTGGCTCATCGTCCCAACACCGACAACCAGATCCCCTACTGGATGAACCAGAATCCCCGCCGGAGCAACCACAACCCCCGCTGAAAGCTGAACAAAGAAGGAATCCAGCGCGTAACCGTTGACGACCGCCATGTGGAACTGAATTTGGCGGGCACGGAGATTGATTTTTATTTTAATTTATTTGTACAAAATAGTTTATATTAATGTAATAAAGTACAAAATAGTTTATTTTGAATATTTTGATATTATTTGATGTAATAAAATACAAAATAGTTTATTTTGAATATTTTGATATAATTTTATGTAATAAAATACAAAATAGTTTATTTTGAATATTTTGATATTATTTCATTTAATAAAATACAAAATAGTTAATATTCTTAATAATAAAAATTATTTTAAATAATTCAATATGTTGAACACTTGGCATATTATTTCATTTCACAAAATAGGTAAATATTCTTAATAATACAAAGTTGTTTACAATGACGTTCAACTATTGCGATTTGGGCATGATCGGCTTGTATGGCCTAGATTCCTACACCATCCGCACAACTTGCCTTGACTGGCTGTTTCTCGGATATCCATATTGTTACGTATTCTAGTTGAGCAAGGTCGACCATTCGGTTTGCGATGCAATTCTCTATCCGGTAACAGCTTAAAAGGAGCAAGCGATACGGGCGGCTACTTACGTTCATCTGAGACCGGTGGGAAAACGTGTCTCTAGACGTTGTACATGTTTTCTAATTTGTACACTTCGTCGACATAGCTCATCGGATCCAGACGGAGATTCTGACAAGCTACAATTACATGAGCGCATGGATAACGAAGTGCATCAAACATCCCACAGTTGTAAGTCTTATTTCGCAAGTGTACATGATATTGCCCGCCAATAACACCTTGGTGCGGTCTGTCAAACTCTGTCACGCGAAACCATAAGTTTTTCAATCGTGACACACTGTGTGTATGGTGTTCACTCGCGCATTGGCCTTGTTAATTTCTTGCACTACCTTACTGCATCATACATGGCCTCCCTGCATCTGGCCTGTATAACTCGCTGCTCGCTTTGGAAATAGCACCGCCAAACGAAAAGATGTCTCTCGCACAACCGATGTTATCGGTAGATGGCGCGTTCATTTTAGAACAGAATTTATGCATTCAGCCAGGTTTGAGGTCATATGACCATATCGTAGGCCGCCGTTGTATGCTTGTGCCCACTGTTCGAAATGTATATTGCAAAGGTAGTCCGCGCCTTCGCTGTTAATTGAACGCAAAACTGCCAACATCTCGTAAAAACAGTCTTTATTTATTTCATACCCTACCAATATAAGTTCATAGCGAATATTACATACCACTTTTTCATTTACAATAAATTCAAAATGACAAACGAAATAATATTAATAAAGACTAAATACCCATGTTGGTCACTTGTCGTCGCTCGCTCTTAGATGGATATTGCCTATAGTAGTTGGAAGCAACGTGCCTTAGGCAAATATCTATGGTGTGTGCGCTGCCATAAGCTTCCATGTCGATCAAATGCAGCTAGTATACTTGTACCCCAATCTGAAATAATACATATATCAGGTTAGGAGCACACATGCCTCCTTAACCTAGATAGAAAGAAATCTCAGTCATCAGATGACTCCCCCGGTGTTATTGCAAACACAATTGGAAGAATTCTCCCACTGCCATCCTGTGCCACTACAAGCAATAGCTGATGAGTATACCTACCAAACATAAATGTACCGTTAATTTGTACCAATGGCTTACAGTATGGAAATACGTCTCGGCATTGCTTAAAGGTCCAAAACAGGCATTTGAACACTTGGCATCCATGTAACAATCGGTCGTTGTAGTACGTATTTTTCGTTTCAAGGTCTGTGATGCAACCTGGGACGTATCTCTCTAGCACTTGACACCACTGCTATATTTCATTATATGAAGTGTCCCACCTACTATGCATCTTCTCTAATGCCTTCTGCTTAGCTATCCAAGCCTTGCGGTAAGAGGGCGTGTACCCCATTTGGCTACGAATATTGGAAATTAAGACCGGCACTGAAGTTCTGTGATCTGCCTTCACCGTGGGTAGTATCAAGCTAGCTAACATAGCTGAATCCATCTTGGGATGATCTTGTGAAACACCTATAAATGGAGTACATTAAATAATGCAACATTACATAATAACAGTATTATTCAAAAACTGTCAATATTGTACCTGCAGCACATGTATGTGGACCTTTGTACTTTTTTATCTCCCACAACCCTGTCCTTTTCCTTAACGAGGCGTAGATTTTCCATGAGCATGTGCCATCTTGCACAGTACACTTTGCCTCAAACTTATCAGATTTAGATTTAACCACGTAGTAGTTAATGCCGTTGGTGATGCTATGTTGTTTCAAAGCACCAATAAAACTATCATTGTTGGAAAACTGATTACCAACTTCAAATTCACCCGAAACCAGCCCCGAACTTGTACGATCACGCAACCGGTGTGGTAGCTCTAGAAACTCCAACGTATCATCTGCAGACAGATCGATATTATGCATGTGGGCTGGAGGTGAGTATGCTCTGAATCGTGGATTTTTTTCTTCATCTGAACTCCTTTCAGCATCTTCAGGTTCTGTTGGAATAGGCTCCAGTTCAGAAAATAAGCCAACTTCTGTACCATCGGGCCCGGGCTCTCGAGGTGAATCCACATTGGAGTCATCTTCTAACCCAGCATCATCTGCAACGTACGAGGTCCCCTCACTGGTGGACGTCGTAGGGAGTACATCATCCATTCTTCTGGGCATTTCATAACGTCCCCAATTGGATGTAGATTGCCAACCACTAGAACTTGATGCCGTTCCCTAGTACTTATTTCCAGCATCATACATCGAGCCACCGACGTACATGTCCCATCCACCGACAGAGTGTCTTGTAGGGGATGTGCATTCCCCATCGCTACCAAACATGGGTTGTTCCGTGTTTTGTAACCCGCTAACCGAGTGTCGGCCAAGGGTCGTGTATACCTCTCGAACACCAGTTTCAAGTACATCATTTGGCGATGTAAATTATACATATAACTCAATATAAGGTGCTCCACTAGCAAGATGGGTCTGCATCATTTCCTCCAAGCTACGAGTACCTTTTATGTCGAATGAGTCACATGTCACCGGGTCAACAGAAGAACAAAATCGATACGTAATAGACAAAACTTTCATTGGCGTCGTTTCGAAAATTTTAAGCCTAATTCTTTTACGAAGTTCTGTCAAATCTATGTTCGTTAAAACCACCACATCAGATTCTCGATAAAAAAACAACACCGTTCTCGGTGTGGCAAACCTCACAATCATAGTAAATAACAGCACTAATACGTTCACTCATCTTTAATTTCTAGCCTTCTTAACCTCTCTAAATTGTTTTTGCTGTAACTTATGCAATCTGAGAACATTTTTTGCCTCATTTATAGCCTCAGCCCAAACATGCTACTGTAGCAAAAGCGCGTCCACGTGGGAGCGATTTCAAAAATTTTTCTGATAAAGCATCCTGCTTGAAGCGTTTTTTATACTATTTGCTTAGAAACGTCAACTCGAAATTATTTTTTCAGGACCTACTGTAGCAAAAGTGCGTCCACATGGGAGCGATTTCAAAAATTCTTCTGATAAAGCATCCTGCTTGAAGCGTTTTTTATACTATTTGCTCAGAAACGTCAACTCGAAATTATTTTTTCAGAATCTACTGTAGCAAAAGCGCGTCCACGTGGGAGTGATTTCAGAAATTCTTCTGATAAAACATCTTGCTTGAAACTTTTTTTATACTATTTGCTCAGAAACATCAACTCGAAATTATTTTTTCAGGACCTACTGTATCAAAAACGCGTCAACGTAGGAGCGATTTCCTTAATAAATTTTTAATTAAATTACTCATGTAACCTTAAACCCTAAACCCTAATTTAATTGATTTTTTCTTAAAAAACCATAAACATGAAACCTAATCCAATTTTGAAAAAATTATAATTAATTTAATTAAGAAACCCTAAACCCTAATCCTAACCCTAAAAATCTTAAAAACCTTAAACCCTAACCCTAACCCTAACCCTAACCCTAAAAACCCAAAACCTAACGTAGGAGAAACGGGCAAAACGTGTCCCTAAGGGAGCGCTTATGTGGCAGCAAAACGGGAGTGATTTATGTCCACGTAGGCAAAGCGCGCCCTCAGGGACGCGTTTTTCTGCCACGTCCCCTGACATTGTGCTGACGTGGACGCGCTTTCGAGGAAAAGGGTCATTCCGATAAATAATAAAATATCGGGCCCATTTCGATAAATTTTAAAAAAAAGGGGCTTTTAATGGTGTTTTTCCCTCATTTCACATGTATTTTCAATACCGTGGTTTAACTTTTGAAAGGAAATTATAGTCCCATTAAAGAAAATAAGACTACAACAATGATTTTTCTTTTCTTTGCTTCTTTTAGCATAATTTACATTTAATATATTTTATTTTTCTACATTATTTTAAAATTATATAAATTGGAAATTTTAATAAAATGTTTCATAAAAATAATTTGAGCTTTCAATTTTTCTAATTATATTATTCTTGTAAAATTTATATGTCAATTTTTGAGTTTTATTTTATGAAATATTTTTATAAATTACTTTCATTTAAAAAAATTATTTAACTTTGCTTCACAAAAAAGAATGTATAAATTTTAAAATTATGACTATGTTTACAAAAACAAACTTTAGAAATATTTTATTAAGTCATAAAAAAAGAGTTATTACAGTTTTGTTCTTCTTTTATTTAGGGCATACATTACATGTAATAAAATCATCTTTTAGTTTTACTTCTTCAACATTTTTATTTAAGATTGTTAAAATGGTCGGTTCGATTAGTAATTGAACCGAACTAGTATTAACCGAATTAATCGAACTGTATAATTCTTTAATCGTTAACCGAATCAAAATGTTAGCTCAAATAATTAAACTGAAATTACCAAGAGGGGGTTGAATTGACTTTTTAAAAATTTTGTGGATGCTAAAGATAATAATAGAAAAATTGAAAACAAGAATTTAAAGTGTTTGCCAATTAAGTACAATTACAAAGAAGAACACTTGAGCTGATAGAATAACAATGAAGCTGACAAGTGTATATAAAAAGAGTAAGGAAAAGTTGAGCACAAAAGTTGTTTGATTGATCTTTTAGCTTTAATTCTCTTTCTTGTTGTTGTAGGACCTTTAGAAGATGATATTTGTATCCTCTAATTGATTTTCAACTGTTGTGGTTGTTGAGGAATTAAATAGAACCATTGGGGATGAAAATATTAGATCATTAAATTCATCTGCAAGAAAAAGTATCGATACTTCGATACTATTAGCATTTAATGTTTGATTCAGTGATCGTTAAAGTTGGTTTACAATATACCAAAGACATTTTATCGACACTTGGTAAAATGTATTGATATGTTTGAAAGGATATCGATACTTTTTGTAATTGTTTGAAAAATCATCAAGTCAAAATGCAAAAATGGTATCGATATCAAAAGATGGTATCGATAAAAATACAATAGGTATCAATATATTTTGAAAAGTATCGGTACTTTTTGCTTTTGTTCAATTTTTGTTTCAAGTCAAGAAGCAAGTTTGGTATCAATATTGAAAAGGGTATTGATAAAATTGTATGGGTATTGATACTTTTGAAAAATATCTATACTTCTTATAGAGAGTAATTTTCAATCGATTTTAAAATGTTTCAATCGAGTTAAAGAGTTTAAAATCATTTTGAACTTTGTCCAAAATTTTCCATGTGTTCAAAACATTTTCAAAGATGTTTGAAAGTATTGAAATGATTTTATGCTTTGAATTTTATATTTTTTTTGTTAAAAACAAACTTTGTTTAAAAATATTTTTGTTTCTTATATCAAAACAATTTATTAAATAAAGTTAGTTTAACAATCTCCACCTTTTGATATAACATAACATTTTAGTAAATTTATTTTGAATTTGTTACTCCTTTGTTAAAGTTCAATTTGAATCAATGACTTGATTTTATGAATTTGAAACAAAGACTTGTGAGTGAAAAATTGGCCACTTAGGTGTTGACATTAAAAGATTAGTCATAAAAAAAATCAACCAAATACCAATTAAATTTACCTTTCTCTTCTCCTCCTTTTTATTATATCAAAAGTCAACAAATAAAGCTTAAGAGAGAGACTTTGTTAGTCCAAGAATAGAAATTTAAAAATTGAAAGCAAAGAACTAACATTAAACCTCCAAGTACCTACAAAAGATACCAGAATAAGCATTAAAGTTCTAACATATAAAGATACGTAAATGTGCAATGAAAATGATTATAATGCATGAGGAAATGATATGCACTCTAGTTTTCTTGAGGTGGTGGAGGAGGAGGGAATTGAGTCAAAAGATACACCATATTTTCTTCTATCCTAGACATCCTAGAGTTGAAATTATCTTCTATCCTAGACACCCTAATGTCTAAGCCTCTAAAAATCATCCCATAATGATCCAATCGCTCCAAGAATGGCTAGCGTGTCAACTGAAAAAGTTTGTTCTTGAGTTGGAGCAGAAGAAGTTGCATGAATAGGAGCTCGAGTGGAGGAATTTCTTCATGCTCATCTTCAACGTCTTCATCATCAACCTTTTAGGGATTAGGTTGATCATCCTTAACCCAATTGTCGATAAGAGGATCCAATTTGAAGCCAACACGATGAAGAGCAGCAAAACTGATAGGTTGAAGTTTAATAGACATGGGAGGATCGACATTGGTAGGGATGTTTAGGCAGGTAAATATATAAAACATGTAGGTTCCAAAAGGCAAGGTGAGATTGCTAAAGAGCTCCTTGCCAATGATCTTGGTTTTGTCATTAAACAAAATTATAGCAAGATCGAGGTGCCTATTACTATGAAAACAATCAATCCACCAATAACCGGTGGATCGAAGAATTGCATGTTTTGAAATCGGATGCAATATCCATGTGATAATAAGATGCAAAACACGATCATGGACATTTAGCTCAGATGCATACAAGCGTCGAATGTTCAAGGCCGGATTGTAAGAGCCTTTCTCATTCGATTCACCACCGGAAGGAAGTTTTAAAAATTCTCCAAAGTTTTCCAAGGTGAGACGTATAGGTGTTTTCGTAAGAATAGAGTTAATGGCAACCACTGCCTCACCCGTTTCATCATGTTCGAGTCTAGAATTCGAATAAAATGCTCAAACAAAGATTAGCATACATTGGTGAATGAATTTAAAAAAAAAAAGAGTCAATCAATGCCATTCGACTAAAGTTTCAAGAAATCGAAAATTAATTTTGGCTAAGAAATCAAAATCAATGTCCATGAAATATTATGTAACACCCCTAACCCGTATCAGTCGCCGGATTGGGGTTACGAGGCATTACCAGACTTAATGCATATTTTTTTTACCAAATATAAAGCTTATTTCAAACTTTAGTAAACAAATAAGACAAACTATATTTATTTATTATTATTATTTTATCATTGTTTTAAGACAATAAATTAAACATGCAAATTTTGAACAACATTTTAATACATTAATTTGGACCACCTCATTATACACAAAATGGATTGCCCTATCTATACACATTGAACACACAATATTATGTAACATCATATTCAGATAATTCTTTAAAGCATGAAATGGATAGAATTAATACTAATTTGACCGGTACTTAACATCCATGTTCAGTTAATTTTTTTTTTTGAATCAAGTAATAGATATTTATTATTACCAAAATTGGTCAACAATTTACTTACAAAATTGGACCAGATCTTAAAATATAAATAGACACAACAAATGCCACTTTTGGACAGCATTGCTACAGGTTTCAGTTAGTTTTAATCTTTATTACTCCAAGCATTTAATGTTAGTATGACTCAACCAAAGATGTCCTATTTTGGACAGCATAATTACATGCTTTGGACAGCAATAATCCCCTCCTAACGGCAACATTTAACAACTAAAATACAATAAGTGTCTTAAATCGGACAACCAATGATTCACATCAAAACATTAGCATATTAATTATCTAAATACCATAATTATGCCCTAATTTGGATAGTCAATGCTTCATAATATAACAGCAGCATATTAATTAGCTAATAACTTGTCTTAAGTTCAACTTTAACTCCCTCATGCAGTACAAACCGAACAACATGTAAGTTAACTTCAATTTTTTTTTTTTATATATCAAAAGCAATAATGAATGAACATCAAACTAAATAAAATTTTAAAGTATGGAGTTCAGCAGATTAAATAACCCTTACTTATCTATCACAGCTTGTACTACAATCAAATATGCATAAATAAAATCTCCATTTTAATGACCTTTAAAACTATATGCATAGACACCAAAATAGATCAAAACAAAGTAAGCCATTTTCGCATGGCTTTTAATTACATTAATATGTACTTGATCCAAAATCAACTTTCCTAATAAGCTATACATGCCATACACTCAAAATCGACTTAGTGAAATACTGAAGAAAATTGTCGATAGTGTGATAAGTTTTGTTAACGATCCTCGAGTACGTAGCGATCATAAAAAAAAACTATAAAACAAAGACAAATAAAAGAAAAAAATACAGAGTAAGCTAACTTAGCTTAGTAAATCTTTAGCAAAACATATAAATATACTAATCACATGATTCCTTAGAAAATTTTGCTAAAGCCGCAAACACCACATATAAACATTATCAAACATCCATTAACCTCAAGACATTTTAATCATGACTATTTAATAATATATATATATATACTTTTAAACTTATATCTACCATTAACATAAGGCTGAATATACTTATCAATTACATATACACATATAAGTAACTTTTATATAAATATAATCGACCAATGTACTTAGCTAATCATTAAATAAGATATAACATAACACATACCTGATTATTATAATTTTGCAATCCATTTGATATTAGATTAGATTGACAAGGAACTTACTAAACATATGTCTTGAGATGATTTACCGGCACGTAGCCTGCTAGGCTTGAAGCCTGATTCAGTACACCGGCATTAAGCCTGCTAGACGTAAAGTCTGAAATATTTCACCAGCATTAAGCCTGCTAGGCATAAAGCCTGATTATCTCAGATACGAAGCTGATTTTTCATATAATTCTTTATGATTTACATAAGTCTTTCTCAATAACCGTATCTCAATAAAAATCGAATTATATTCAATTCTTCATAACAAACACACATTCAAACCACATATATATATATATATATATATATATATATATATAATTCACAACATTAAATTCAGCTCACAGAGATTGAAACATATATTCGAACCACATGTATGTATATATAATTCATAACATTAAGTTCAGCTAAAAAATTTGTAACATACATTCCAACCTCATATATATATATAATTCATAACATTAAATTCAGCTCAAGGAAATTGAAACATACATTCGAACCACATGTATATATATATATATTATACTATTAGTTTCAACTTATTGAACTCAAAGCATACTTTGGTTAACTTACACATAATTTATACAATTAATTTCAACCTACCAAATTCAATAAAGTTTATTTACATCTTATATACTATTAATTTCAGCTTATTGAATATATAATAGATATATAAATATATTCTGATTTAATAACATTTATTCGCTATTAGACTTACCTCGGACGGTGAAAATTGGAATAAGGCGATTAATCGACGATTTTGGTTTTTCCTCGATCCAGCTCCGATTTCTTTTGTTCTTGATCTAAATATTTTCAAAAAAAACTAGTTTAAATATTATTCCATTCAATTTAGTCCAAAAACACATAAATGGAAAAATTACCATTTTGCCCCTAACATTTTACACTTTTTTGCAATTTAGTTCCTATTGCATAAAACAAAAAATACATAAAATTTGCACATACTATGTTTAGGCCGAATGTTCCTTGTCTTTATACAAATCCACACATTTCATTTATTTCATATTTTAACCCTCAAAATATTATTTTTGCAATTTAGCCCTAATTACTTAATTTCATCAAAAATTCCAATACAAAACATATTAATCTAAAATATATTTTTCATTATTCATCATCAAACATCACATAACACAAATGTTCATCAATGGAACAACTCAAAATATTCATCAAAATCAAAAATTCAAACATGGGTCGGATAGTATTCGAAGCAACGATCTCAAAAACGTAAAAATTATCAAAAACCGAACAAAGAACTAACCTTAATCAAGCTTCAAAATGGCCGAATATTGCTTGGCTTCTTTTCTTTTTCTTTTGCATGAATTCGGCTAAGGAAGATGATAATAACCTTAATTTTTTTTATGTTTTTATCTATCATATATTATAATATATTTTAATTTACTAATTTTACCTTATATAAATAAATATAATTTATATATATTTTAAGGTTGATATTGTCCTTAGCCGTCCACTAATATTAGTTATGGCATAATTTCAACATAAGTGCATCATATTATAAAGACAAGTTCAATTAGGCATTCACACATTTAACTCGTTTTATGCGATTAAGCCATTTTCTTTAATCGGTCATTCAAACGATAAAATTTAAACACGAAAATTTCACACAATCAAATTCACACATTATAAACACACAAAATAATATTAAAATATTTTTCCAACTCGGATTTGTGGTCCCGAAATCACTATGTCCGATTAGGGTCGAAATCGAGCTGTTACACATTAACTTTGCGTTTATAAAAATAATGATCAACACTGTAAGAATCATTTGCATATCTAAAGCAAACATTAAACGAAACGGTTTGACCACTAGATGTTTTTGAAGATGAAGGACCGGAACGAGGATATCTCTTGATAGGCATTATAACTAACTAGCCTAAAGACAACATTATTTGCACTTAAAAATTTAGTTGGAGAATTTTATCAAACAACGTGTAGGCAAAGGTTTTAAAAAAAAATTTCAAAATTTTGACTAAGTTTAGGTAACCTCCTACAAGAAAATACAATATATAGGTTCCAAATAAACCTAAAACATAATTTTCAACCAATAATTTGATAAATAGGCAAAGGGTTTAAAGAAAATTTTCAAAATTTTAACTAAGTTTAGGCAACCTCCTACAAGAAAATACAATATATAGGTTCCAAATAAACCTAAAACCATAATTTTAAACCAATAATTTGATAAAAATTCAATAAAAATTGAAATGAGAAAAATGAATTTTACCTCAAAATTGCTTGGAAATGATGAAAATTGAAAGCAAACTTGTTGAATCCTTATATAAAATGGCAACGTTGGTTGTTTTGTGTCAAGATTTTAAAGAAAAGTAAAAATTTGAAGATTTATGAAGTTAGGGTTAGAGGTTTTCAAAAATGAGTTAAGAAATTTGTGGGTTTTCTTAATCTACCGAAAAAATAAGCTACAAGAGTATTTAAAACCCAACGAGTATCGCTACTTTTTAAATGAGTATTAATATTTTTTAAAAAGTATTGATAAAATAGTACTGGTATCGATACAAAATGTTAAATTTGTTTTCCAAAGTGCAGAAAATTTTCCTAACGTGACTTGTAAGTTCTAATATGCTCTAAAGTAACTTAGAATGACTTTTTAGCAAATTCTAATGATTTCATATGCTTAAATATGTCAGATTTAAGCATGATGTATATGAAACACATAGTATTATAAGGCATGCAAAAATTGAATATTAACATCCAACAAAGTCTAATTTAGCATATTCAAAGGCATTCTACAATAATGTAAATTAGACCAAATAAGTAAAAAATAAACTAGTCATGCAATATCAACTCCCCCTAACTTCTTGCATATGAGAGCCATTGAAATAATTTGTTCATACTTTTTCAAGCAAATTTTAAGACGAAGCATTTTGAAAACATCAAAGTAAAAAGAATTACTTAAACACAAAATCAAGGTAATGTGATAATACCTAACCCTCTTCTAAGGGTCCAAAATCTTTCTTTATCTAATGGTTTTGTAAAAACATTTCCCTTTTGGACTTGATCTCTAATGAAATGATGCCTTACTTCAATGTGCTTAGTCCTAAAATGTTGAATGGGATTTTTAGTGAGACAAATAGCACTAGGCACACTTGATAGGAATAGTATATATATCAATTCCATAGTCCTTAAGTTGTTTCATCCATAAAACTTGAGCACAACAACTATCGACGGAAATGTATTCCGCTTCAGTGGTGGACAATGCAATACTATTTTGTTTCTTTGAAAACCATGAAATTAACATGTTGCTTATGAATTAGCAAGTACTGAATGTGCTCTTCCTATCTAGTTTGCAACCTCTAAAATTTGCATCCGAGAAAGCATGCAAGCTAAAGAATGAATCTTTAGGATACCAAAGTCCTAAATTAGGAGTGCCTCTAAGGTACCTAGAAATTCTCTTAATGGCTTGTAAATGAGATTCCTTATGATAAGATTGATATCTAGCACACAAGCAAACACTAAACATAATGCCAGGTCTACTTGCGATAAGATAGAGTAAAGAACCAATCATTGACCTATATAATTTTATATCTACACATTTACCTTCTTCATCTTTGTCAAGCTTTGTAGAAGAGCTCATGGGTGTAGCTTGTGGTTTGAAATTGTCCATCCCAAACTTCTTGATCATTTCTCTACATAATTAAATATTATTTTTAATTTTTTAAAATAAATAAATTTTTGTTTTTGCTGACATGGCAGTTGAAGTGGCATTGTCATGTCAGTAATTATCGCTAATATAGATCATCATTTTAACATCGTTAATGACCACATCAGTGTAATAGGCCAATTTAGCCCAGGCTCACAAAAAATTAATAAACCCAAAATAATAAAACAAAGTCTAAAGTCCAGTACAAAATTATATAATTTGGCCCGAACAGAATGGCCCATTACTTGAAAAGGTTGAAGGTCCATCTACAAGCTTATGGAAACATAATCTTCAAGGATATGCAATCTTAGATATGATATGCAATCTTAGAAGGTATGATTTTGTAATCTTAGAGATTTAATTTGTAGATACCCTTTAATCTTAGCCGTTGATGTAATTGATCTATACCGTTGGATTTGGGGAGGCTCAACTGTAAATAGAGGCCTCTCCCTTCATTGTAAAACACTGGAGTGGGGAGTAATAATAATTTTTAAGAGTATTCACTCAAATCTCTCTCTCTCTTACGTTTTTATTTTCTGTGGCTTGTTCTTATTTTGTTGATTTGTGTATAATTTATTTATTGATTTGTATATTGTTGATTTCAAATCTCTTTTTCCCTTATTAATCATTTTTAAATTTGTTTACATTTTATTTTGCCTTTTTTTATACTCTTTGTTTTAAATTCATTGATCTTTGATTATTGATGCTATTTAATCCTCTATTTGTTATTTTAGTTTTTATTATTAAATTAATTATTTTAATATTATTAATACTATTATGTGGCATCATTAATCTTATATCATTGTTATTTACTTTTTATGCCTTTAAATTTCAAATTTTGTTATATATATGCATGTATACATACATACGTTTTATAATATATACATATACTGAACACATTTTTAATTTTTATAAATATATATATACACATACTTTTATATATTTTCTATGTTTCATAATTTTATATACTTACTTATATTTTTTACATATTAAAATATGTATATTTTTATTTTTATTTTTTATTTTTATAATTCACATACATATATATTTTTCTTATATGTACATATATATATTTTTATATTTTATATTTTTATCTATTTTCTTTGTTATTATTATTGCTTTATTGATGTTTATTTATTTATTCACATGACCATTATTATCATTATTATATTTTTAAATGCTTTGGTTTTATTTGTTTATTTACTTGATATTGTGTATACATGATTGATTTGTTTTTTATTTATCTTTTCATTATTATTATTATTTTTTTTGTTCTTGATCATGCTATTTATATTTACATTACCACAATTGTTACTCCATTATATAATTTTTACCCAAATTCGTTTAAAGAGAAAATTTTGAAAAATAAAGGCAATACTCGGTATTTGGAATCTTCGAGAGGATTGAGCCCTAACGTATTGGGTTCCAACTCTTTCGTTGAATCTGAATAATCGAGAATGCTCTTTAATCAAAACATAAATAAAAAGCTCATTATCGAGAATTCAATACGTTGTGTCCTAACGCATTGGATATGACACGTTGTTTTCTCGAGATGAGGTTTTTTTTTCTAAAAATAATAAAGGTAATATTCAATGTTTAGAATTTTGAGAAATTGTACCCTAACGTTTTGGGCTGCGATTTCTTCATCTGACTTAAACAATTGAATATCCTTTTAAATTTTATTGCACGAGTTTTTTTGGACAAGCTCGTTTTTGAGGAAGTGAAATATCATACCCTAACTCATTGGGTGTAACATTTTCTCTTTTCGAAATGAGAGGGTCTTATCGAGTAACTTGTTTTATATAAGTTTTTTTTTAAAAAAACAAAAGATCGTATTTTAAATCTCTTCAAAGTTTTCAATTTTCGACATTAAGACATTAATTAATTAACTAGGTACCAATTTTTGGGCGTTACAAGGGTGCTAATCCTTCCTCGTACGTAACCGACTCCCGAACCCGTTTTTCTGAATTTCGTGGACTAAAATCATTGTTTTAATAACGTCAAATCACTTATTAAAAATAACCACTTTTTGAGATGACCCGATCACACCTAAATAAAAAGGATTGGTGGTGACTCCCATTTTCATTTTTTTTCAAAATCCAAGTCGACTCCGTTTTTCAAAATAAAAATGGTTTCGACTGTCAGCATTATAACAATCAACATTAGTCAAAAGTCTATTTAATTAGTTTTACTAATTGAAAGCTCAATTGGATAAAAAATTACAATGGCTTAATTGATTTTTTCAAAAAAATAAAGTGACTTTTAAACCATTAAACTTTCTTTTTTGACTTTTCAAATAAAATCATCGTAGCATGTGTTGTTATATTTATATAATAGTCGTATTTGACTCTTAAGGTTGAAGTGTAGAACTTGAAGTACGCTTCTATAGTTTTTTTTTAAAAAAGCTAAAGATAATATTTTAATTTTGTTTTATGGAAAAATAATTCATATTTCGAAAAATATCTTATACAATTAAGAAATATAAAACATTTTTCGAAAACAGAAAAAAATCATCCCTCCTTGAATTAGGATATAGAGATGAAATGATTCATTGGTTAGATTAAATTTGAGTTGTTACTTGTAAGATCAAGGGCAGCAATAATCCTTTGGACTTACTTCAAACTGTAAAATTTATTTTTACGGGAATGATTTATTTATATTGATGTAAAATTAAAAATTTTTAATTTATTTTTATATTATTAATATTTTAATGATTTAATTATTAAATTTCATATTCTATTCATATAGATTATGCATGTCAAATTTGTTATAAATTTAATATTTCTAACTATTTGTTTTATGTAAAAAACTTTCAACCTTTGATAAATATTAATGTATACATTATTTTAGATCAATATCATAAAGATATTGAATTGGTTTGAAATTTACATGAATAGTAAGTGCGATTATATCGATAAATTCAACGGTTTAATTGTTAAAATATTAATCATATAAAAATATACGAAAAGATGAAAAATTATTTTAATTTTTATATTAGTGTAAGTGAATTTCTTCCTCTCCTCTTTCTCTCTCTATATAATTTAAAGATTAACAGTATGTTTGGTTGGATGGCACTCCAACTCTATTCAATGGACCCATTATAAACTGTTGTTTAGTTTAAGGTAATAGCCTATTACGGGCCGAATGGAATCAGCCTCTATTACTGGACAACTTGTAATAGCAATTCAGGGGTTGGGGGTCTGAATTGATATTCAAAACCACCCGCAATAACATTTTTCCTTTTTTGGACCAAAATAGCCTGCCTCTCTTCTTCATCGTTTTCACTTTCACTTCAGATTTCTTCCTCGACATTTATCCCCAAAGCGAACCCTAGAAATTAGCTCCTTAATCGATGACAAATCAAGCATCCATTCGCCATCTTCATCTTCATCTTCCTTCTAGTTGAACCTCCTTATTTACGGTAAGTGCCTTTGATTCCTTTTTTTTTCTCTGATTTTTTTAGTTAAAGTTCTTTCACTTCTTTCAACTTTTCTTTTCCTCTTTCGTATTTGGATATAAACTAGCAAAGAAAATTGTGCCTAAATGAAATACTCTGTGTATCCATTAGAGTCAATCCTATGTTGGATGCATGAATTGAAGAATCTTGGACTGCCATAATTACCATACAAATCCAAATGATTTCATCCTTTTTCTCCCATTCACTATTTATTAGCTCAAATTTTCCCTTCTTCCTTTAACGTGGTGGTTTCATACAGTTTTTATTTTCTTTTAAAGCCCCCTTTCTTTCAACATATATAGCTAGTGAAAATTTTATGCTTTGTGTGGCTATGATTAAAAAGCTTATTCATGAGTATACCAACATGCAAAGCGAAAGGCACGTTGAGAGATAGTTGTAAGCAAGCGTTGCTTGGGTAGCTGCTATTTGTGACCCATTAATTTGCTTGATTATGGAATAACCAAATGACACAACAAGACAGGGTGTTTAACATTTTCATACATTTCTTGAGCAAATGTTGGCAAGTTGGTCTTTGTTTTTATGCTCTATTCTTGGCACTCTTACATGTTTAGATTTAACCTTAAATATCCAAAAATAGATCCATTTTGAACAACACATATGTATATATAATAAACAGGTGTTTGCAATTGCAAGTTCTTTCTCGGGTGCAAACACAAAAAGAAACCACAACAGCAAAATAGCATGTAATTGGATAGAAAAACATTTGGTCTCGCACTTGGTTTACACTTTTGTGTCATGCTTCTTTACATGGGGAATTTGTATATAATTTTTAAAATATTTGTTGCTTTAAGAGAACTTAATATAAATGTTTTGACTCTGCAAAATCTTAATTTTATGTCTTAGGATGAACTTTTTTAATTTCACTTGTCCCTCTGCTTGTTGTGTTTCCATATAAAAAAAAAGTTTTGGTTGATTAATCTGGCAAAAGAGGATCATAGACTTTGCAAGAGCCTCCAAGCTTCCAATGTACCCTTTTTCCAACGATTGTTGTAGCGTACTTTAGTGCAAAATCTTCTGTATTGGACTTCTAAGAGAAAAAAGATAAGGTTAATTTTTTGTCATCACACCCGTTTGGGGCTTGTTTGGTTTTATGTGAATACATTTGATGCATTTATTCTGGTATTTGAGGTGGTATGTTTGGCAACGAGCTCTTACCAATTGGAGCCTTTTTATATATTGTGTTCTCTTCCGCTTTGTCTCTTCTACTAGTCTTAGCTTTCTCTAGTTCTGTAACTTGAATAGAATAATGACATGATAGAATGTCATTACAATGATGTAACTTTTTGATGTTGTAATATTTTATAACATATGGATTATGACATATAAACCAATGAAATCATGTAATTTTTGTTAATATATGAATATTATGTTTGGATGTGAAATATAATTCTCAAGTTATTTATTACTTCTAATATTTTATTTTTATTGTAAAATAATTAAATTATTTGTTTCACTAATGATATTTTAGCACATTAAATATGTATTGCGTTTAAAAATAATAAAGTAGATTACATATTATTTTTATAGTATTATATATTATGATTTTTAATTCATATAATAATTATATTAAGAATGTTATTAAATTATATTTTATTTTATTAAATTATATTTAATAATAATTATGTTAAAATATGATTAAATTATTTATTTTTAAATAAAATATATTTAACAATAATTTTATTAAAATTTGATAACAAACAATAATCATCTACATAACAAAATTTCGCTAAGAATACTTTGGTTATTTAAGTCTTTTCCTTATACTATTATAACATCTATTCCATTCATCTAAACACAAGAATTTTATTACAGCTCTATTCCATTCCATTCAACAAAACAATTGAATTACTGATTATAGCTCTATTCAATTACAGCTCTATTTCATTACAATGAACCAAACGTACCCTAAGTTTCATTACAGCTCTATTTCATTACAGCTCTATTTCATTTCAATTACAGCTCTATTTCTTCTTACAATAGAATTTGAAGTATGATATATTCCTTTATTTTAATACGGTTGTTACATCTTAATCTTTAGTGGTTAAAAAATTAACTTTTTTTATAAGGTTGTGTTAACAAAATTGAAGGTCAAAACTTTAATACCACGTTTGATTAGTAGTGTAATAACATAATAAAAATTTTATTTATCATGTATCTATTATAATAGTTAGATATAAAATAAAAAATAATTAGTATAAATTTAAACTTAAAATTAGAAAGATGAGTAATAACTCTTGTAAAAAATAAAATCTCTTCAAAATAATTTCTTTGCTAAAAATAAGTCATAGGAGTAACTAAATATTACCAATTGAATTAATTTATTGCTAACTCATATACTAAAACATCTGTAAAAATAATACTCCTACCAAATGTAACATATAAATGTTCAAATTCGAGTCCTCCAATGTATAAACTATATGTAAGCTCTCTCCAAATTTATATCATATTATATTATATTTAATATTTAAATCCAATACCTCTAATGAAAATAGAAACAATCATATATGAATAGCATAAAATTTAGACTTGTATAACGTGAAGAATATGTCATATACCAAACATTAAATAATTTTTATGTATTACGATACAAATAATTATATTAATTTAGTTAGTGTCATTTTACGTTGATATATTGCATACAAACAATTATATTAATCTAATATAAAATAAATTTATGTATTTATTTCTTTAAATATGTACAGTTGAATCAAAACTAAAATTTCATGTATACATAGGAACCACAATTCAAGTTTCATGTATATAATTACACCAAATCGTAATTCATGTACCAAATTGCACATTAAATTAAAGTTCATTTATAAAATTGATATTTATCCCATTATTTTAGCGATTAAATTTATATAATACCTTATAAGGAAAAGAGTTTTTTTTTTTTGGATATAACCCAAGCTTTTTTTAAGTCTGTTTTACAATTCAAGAAAACTAATCCTTTTGGGGATCTGTGCCCGCCCTTCCCAACAATTAGGGACGTCAATGGGTACAGGTTTCGTGGGTGGTGGGGCGAGGATGGAGACAAAAATTAGACCTGCCGTGGGTTGTGGGGCAGGTGTGGATATAACCTTATACCCGTCTCATCCCCACCAGCCTCGCATATTATAATAAGCATTTTTAAAAAATAAACATTTATAAAAATTTAATTTTGATAATAATACTCAACTCACATTCACTATTTTTTTTTTGAAAAAAAGGAGAGCACTCCATAATTTCTCACCCAATTTAGAAAAAAAGAAGAGTACTCAACATAGTTTCTCATATGCAGGTTCAGGTGAAGTTAAAGAGATACAATGCTCACAATTGATAGAAGAATTAGAAGATGAATGTGATACAGAAGCAACAGGAGTGACATGTATTGATTGATTTTTGGAATTGTTGCACTTGTGTTGCATTTGAAGACATTTATGATATATTTGAGACATTGCTTGTATTTAGATATTATGTAAGGAATTTATTTTTTGAATTTTTTAAACTCGTGTTGAAGTTATATTTTATTTATTAATTAAAGGGTCACGACGACTTTTTTTTTTAAATGGTGACAGTTGAAATAATGTTACATATGTGGTGGGAGTTCGGAGGACATGTATTTCATACTTTTTTCATAAAAAAATTGGTTTATATTTATTTCACTGATACTTATAAATATATTATATGAAGTGGGTTACGAGACGAGTATAACAAGGAATAGGTGGGTTTGGGGACCTATGTGGGTGATGGGGTGGGGATGGTTTTAGTCTCGCGGGTCGTGAGGAAGGGATGGGGATGATAATTCTTAGTTGGAATCCCCTGCCTCGCCCAATTGACATCCCTACCAATAATTTCACATATTTTTTTCAAGTATTTCATAGAAAAATTATCATATTTCTTAAAAAAAAAAAATCTACTTTTGATTTAAAATCATGTGGAAAAATTCAATTGATTAAATTCACTTCTTACCCTTATTTATCCTAAATAAAATAATTAAAATTATTGTAAGTTGAATTCTTAGTTGTTCATTTGGTTCTCATCAAATTAAATAGATTTACTAACCATATTTACATTACGCATTGATATATTGATATGATCTATATTTATTTTTATTTTATCATTTTTCTAATAAATAATTTATTTAAAATGAGTTTTTTAATATTTATTTTATTTAATTAAAATTTGTAAATGTTTAGCTTATTTTTTTAAAATGTATATTATAATAATTAAATATGTGTACATTGCGCAATAGCAGGTTCTAGTTCAAATTTCATCATTTATGGATCTTTTCTAATTCTATTTTAATGTAGACCCAATGATATTTTATTTATTAGTTTGTTATCTATTGTTTTGATTGATTGGTTCTAATTATAGATTATTCAATGTTGTATTTGTCATTGTACTTGTACTTATATCTTACAAATGTTATTGATAAAATTTGAAAAAAATCTAATGAGTTATTTTAAAATAAATTTATATAAAAAAGTATTTAAATAATTGAGGTCAAAGTTTAAAATATTGCTCAAAAAAATAAGTTTTTTTAAAAATTAAAACAACAATTCATCAATTATTAGCTTACCCGTGCTGCACCCTGTTCTAGGTCCCTCATTCTTATGATGCACAAGAGAAGTAAGATCAGAATATACAAATAGATTGAACATTAATGAGAAGAACATCTCATTCAGTGTGGTTTGTATGTAATACGGCGACCCTAGCAAGAGGATAAACCGCCTTATTGACATTCTGACAAGTCCAACAGAAGAACAAAGAAGCAAAAGATGATCGTAACCACAAGCAATCATGAAGGAAGTTACCAAATTGTTGATGTTGTAAGAGACGGGTAGTGCTTCAACTACCATCAAACAATCTGATTCAATAACTACCCGATCCAAATGAAGCGACTTAAGCCAAGAGAGGGACTCTCGAATGGCAATTGCCTCAGCCAATGAAGGTTCAATCAGTCCTTCCATTCGCCCAGTGGAGCTTCGAAGCACATGCCCATACGAGTCTAGTATAACAGCCGCAAAACCAACCGACTCATCCATGACAAAGCGTGAGGTGTCTACATTACACTTGAATCACACCCAACATAGGACCAACCCAAGTGCCAGCATTATTGCGTCGGCCACCTTCCTCTCACCCCCGGCAGCTACATACACTCGGCCAGCTTCCTCCCAAACACGCCAGAGCTCGTCTGCAAAGGCCACAATTCGCTCGGCTGGCACTTGCACGGCCTTCCAACAGTAGAGGTTTCAATGGAAGCAAAGGGACCAAATCAGCGTCAGCCCCCTTTATTGTTGTCGACCACTTGGCAAGTCAAGAAGAGTTGAAACAAGTGTCGTAACAGTGGCCTGCTGTAACTGAAAACCAACCGTCCTCCATACAGATTTCGCACATTCACAATACATTAAGACATGGATCCACACCGAGCACACATAGCATCAATGTTTACACCCTTTTCAATCAGCCGTGCCTTTGGGGGGACAAAGAGCCGCAAACACCTCCATACAAACTCTTTTACCTTGGACAGCACTCGGCAAATCCAAAGCTTCAACCACGGCCCACCCTGAATTAAGACATTTATTATAAGTTTAAATATGATCTGATTTGCTTCAAATTACTCTTTAATTAATAATATTTTTATTCAAAATAATCTATAAGATATTGTTTCAATAATTTAATTTATTTTAAATAGAAAATGAGTTTTTTTTTATTTAATGGAATTTTTTATTATCCAAACTTAACTAAATGCATAGTCTAAACCATTAAATTCAAGGCTTTCAACTTGTTAAGAAACTAAAACCAAATGAACTCAAATTATAAATGACATGTGTCTTTTTCCATTCAATAGAGACTTTTGCTCAAATATCTACACGAGTGATTTGAAATTAATATCATAAAATTTTTAACTCTTTATATTCACACCCTAAAATCCAAAACCTAAGAAAAAATCTTTAAATTAAATTACACTTACGGTTACCTTAAAATATGATTTATTCTATTTTGATCACTTTAATTAAGATAATTACTTAAACTAATTACTGTCGTTAAAAATTATGTTAATCCATGTAGCACATTAACCAATTGAATAAAAACACGTGATGCATCTTTTTAACTTTTGACTATATATTAGACACCTCTCTATAATTAATCCAATATGTTTATTTTTCTTTCTCTTCTCTCAACGGGAACCCCTGTTCAAAGCTATCTACTCGATTTCCTCCTGATGGTCATATTGGAGAAGCCGTTCATACAATTTGGCACGCTTTTTTTCTTTTTTTTCTTCTCCGTCTCATTCGTTATCTGTGGCATATTGTTCTGACAGCAAGGAGGCAAAATCAAATAATTTAAACATTAAAGGTAATTTTATAAATAAATATTAATAATTTTCGAATTCAATTTTATAAATAAATTGATATTGCATGAGATTTATGCACCGGCCATACATCAAATATCATGCGAGTATATGTATACACTCACTTGTGTTGAATCCTCTGTATCTAAATTTTTCATGATATATATTTTCTTATTACGAAAATACAGTGGTGAAACATTGGATTAGGAAACAGAGAAAGTATTATAAATTATAATGGACAGATAGAGAAACAGATTAAGATGAGTTATATGGCTGCCTCTTCTCTTCTCCTTCTTCTCTTTTTCTCAGGTTTCCAACTCTTTAGTTACTCAACAAATGAAAACCAACTACATTTTTTCCTTGAATTTTCACTAGTATTTGTGTTTCACTTTTGTTTTTATGGTGTTTATCAGGTTCTCCAATCCAAATCCTTGGTCTTGGAGTTGGAATCAACTATGGCCAAATCGCAAACAATCTTCCATCTCCATCTCGAGTCGCCTATCTTCTCAAATCCCTCAATATCAGCAGAATGAAACTCTACGACGCTGATCCTAACGTTCTTGTTACCTTCTCCCATACAAATGTCGATTTCATTATCGGACTCGGTAACGAGTATCTTCCCAACATGACCGATCCTATCAAAGCTCGAATCTGGCTTCAGCAGCGAGTTCAGCCCCACCTGCCTCAAACCCGGATTACTTGCATAACTATGGGGAACGAAGTGTTCAAAACCTATGATCATCAGCTATGGTCTAATCTCCCTGCAATGCAAACTGTTTACAACGCTCTTGTTGATCTTGGCCTTGATAAACAAGTAACCGTCACTTCCGCGCATTCTCTCGATATCTTAAGCATCTCTTTTCCACCTTCCGCCGGTTCTTTTAGGCAAGATCTCAGCGAGTATCTTCACGGAATTCTCAATTTTCATGCTGAGGTTAAGTCACCTTTCTTGATCAATGCATATCCTTATTTTGCATACAAGGACAACCCTAATGAAGTTCCACTAGATTATGTGCTTTTCCAGCCTAATCAAGGGACAGTGGATCCAATTACCAACTTGAAATATGATAACATGTTGTATGCTCAAGTTGATGCTGTTTATTCAGCTATCAAAGCAATGGGGCACACTGATATCAAAGTCCAGATTTCGGAAACCGGTTGGCCTTCCCGAGGTGACGATGACGAAGCAGGAGCTACACCGGAGAATGCAGGGTTGTACAATGGGAACCTGTTGAAAAGAATAGAAGAGAAACAAAGCACACCGGCAAAACCGAATGTCCCGGTTAACGTATATGTTTTCGCACTCTTTAATGAGAATTTAAAACCTGGTCCTGCATCAGAGAGGAATTATGGTCTCTATTACCCTAATGGAACCCCAGTTTATAACATTGGAGTTCAAGGTTATCTTCCAGGGATGGTATATACATCACCCAGCACAAAGATTGTAAGTAAAACATAAACTGTATATCCCTATACCTCCCCTACAATCTTCATTAATTTTCTCAACAACCCAGTCATGTTATTCTCTGTGATTTGAATTGTGTTGCAGGCATTATCTGTTGTCTCCAATGTTCTGTTCATAGTTATAGCATACTTAATCTCTGCTGGAAAACTTGTGGATTTAAAGATGGAAGGATCATCGGATTAATTCAAATTCCAGAGAAGAGGAGTATAATGTGAGATATTCAATGCCTTATTATTATTTTAACTGTTTGAGCATGCATTCATCTCTATGCTTACATACATGTGAGGCCATAATAGTATGTGTCTAAACCCTTCTGTTTAATCCTTTGAAGTCAGCAGGTAGCCACATATTATTGGACACAGTCTTAGATGGTGGATACCAGTCACTCAAAATGATTCCATTAAAATTGGCTATCTGGATGATTGAGACAATTAATCTTCGATAGACATATAATATAATACAATATAACATTTTTTGTAATATTGTAAGGGTGTTCGATCATCTGGTAGAGAATTTGGAATCATTTTATTGTAAGGTTTCAACAATTTAGTATGCATGAGCAGGACACTAGGATGCTGAATGCTAATGCTGTCAACGTTACATATGCACCAACTGGCTGGTCCGTAAAACTCCCATTCATGACATATATGTATTTGGTGTATTGAAACTCTTCTTTGTCTTGAGCCGAACAAAAGTCCAAATTGGCTTCCATCAACAAAAGCAAAAGTCATAAGGAACTCCGTAAGACGGTAGCCACTTTCTCACCAGTATCCCATTTCCCCCCTTTTCTCACCTTAAAACCTCCAAAACTACAACCTGCCTCTAAACAAAGTTGACGGCATCAGCTTTTGTTGTGTATCAATGTGTCTACTCCCATCTCATTTTCAACTCTTTCTCAATCAACTACCCTACCTAATTAACAATACATAAAGCAGTTTTGGGTCTTCACGTTCAAGGCAAAGTAGTTTTGCCTGTGAATTTTTTTTGCTATAAGTGTAATAATTTGTGTATTTATATAGTATGCATATTACTTTAATATGAAATAAACCTTTCATAAAATTGTTACATATTAATAGTTATGTAAAATATATGCATATCATTTTTTTTATATCGTGTAATATTTTAATTCATATTAAAAAAATCTACAAATCTCATGGAACAAAACCTTCTAAATCAAAATAGTGTACTTTTTTTTTTTACTAATTAATACTATACTGCTTTGAATGTATGTACATCTGAGTGTGTTTTTGAAGATGAAATTGCTTTTAAGAATTATGAAAACTTAAAATTAAAAGAGTTAGGTGGCTTTCAACTTCAGGGCCCATGGCTTTGAATTATGGAAACCTTGCATCAGCATATGAGATTTGACTGATTCATGAATTTATTTGATAATCAAACCCGAAAATAGTTGAAGGAAATAAAATCTCAAATCATTCTAGTAATTAATTATTGTAGACATGATCCAATGAACATCAAACAGGTCCCTTCTTCGTCAATGAACTTTGCATTGTAAAGAAAATAGAATTATGAGGAAATCGACAGAAACCAACAACAAATCTGGGTTTGATGTATTGCTTTCTTTGTCTGCAGGGAATGAGGCAAAGCATTTATCACTTAAACTCAGTTGATAGAAGAGCATTACTTTATTAAACAAAAAGATTCAGAAGCAGATGATACTATAGTTGAATTTGAAGTTAAACATAGATTCTTTTAATAAAAGAGGAAGTGGATGAAGATTTTGCAGGGCTTAGGCTGCCTTCTTTTTTTTTCTTTTAAAGTTATACTTGGGATAGGGTTCCCATCTTCCATAGTTAATAGAAATATTATTCCTTGTACCGAAATGGATTGGTTAAGCATTGTTATATATGGCATCAACAACTTCATCACACTAACTTACACGTGTTAAAATATTAGATATAAAATAAAAAATAATTATTATAAATTTAAACTTGAAATTAAAATAATGAATAAAACAACCTACAGAAAACATTTTCTTTATTGTTGGTAATAACGAAATATTACCAATTAAAATTAGTTTATTACTAATTCATGAATTAAAACCTATAATTTTTAGTTAATTATGTTTTTGACACCTCTTTCATTTTTATCCTTTTCAATGCACAAGATTTAGGAATTATATCAAGAGATTACGATGAATATGCTCGTTCATGTACTTGGTATGATTCAAAACTCACAACGACCAACGCAGACAAACAGTGATAGGAACTCCATAGTAGGTAAAACACAAACAGTGACATTCGCATTTACTCCATACTAGAACAACCAAGGATTTTACACAAGTTCTGCACTTCCTTGTTAGATGCTAAAACATTTTTGCAAATTTCAGTACCCATATGAAACAACGAAAGGAAATTGAAAATGATAACTAGTATAACAATAATAAACCTTTGCTACAAGCAGTTGGTTTTGTTTAGGGAATGACTGAAAAAGTTGGTATGAAGAGGGAGGAGCCTGGTACAAAAATAGACTGTTTCCACCATAAAGAGGTGGAAAGGAGACTGTAATAACAAAATAATTTCGACAAAAGAATGTTTCTTCTTCCTCTTCTCCCGGTATATGAAAACGGGATCCTAACCAATAGTTTTATTCTCATGTGAATGATATTCTATTTTCACTATGAATTTAAATATCCCCCTTCTATTCTTCGGAAACCTTGAAAAAAGTATATGATAAAATCAGGTTGTTTATACCATCCATTCGGGCATCTGTTTCAAACTCAGGATCTATGTAGAAGAAAACCTGCAAGAAAGTACAGGTTAGTTGACGATTCTACCAACAAGTTTTGCCTTTTCAACAGTAAAAAGACTTACAGGCATGTCAATCTGCTCTCCAGGAAGAAGGCGCTGCTCCTCAAAGCAAAAGCACTGGATTTTGTTGAAATAAACAGCAGCCTGAGGAGGAACACGAACAAGAAGCAAGAAACCGAGTCAAAGTTTTAAGGCTTGTGGTATGATAATGACAAACATTACCAGTAAGTTAATGTGTTCCAATGTAATCAATTTTTTCGCCCTAAAGGTTTTTTCTCTTCCACTTTCTAGCTTATCATCTCATGACAAGTCAAACCTAAGCTAGCAAGAAAGGGTTAAAAAGCCTAACGGCTCACACAACCAAATAACGTTTGAGAGGTTGACAAAGATCTAAACAAACACCAATAAATTAACTTTAAAAATAACAAATTTCAAAGATCCAAATTTCATAATGGAGCATGAGTAAGTATCAGTACCTTCATAGGAGTGACGTTATACGTAGAGACACCAGTTATGGGTTTTGAACTTCGGTTTTCAGCAGTATAAAAAGCAAGAGCACTTTCTCCAGGCTTGACTCTCACCTAGCAGAAAAATAAAAAAATAAGGAAATAATTGATAAAAGAAGCACTCTACAGTGCCCAAAAACAACAGAGAAGTTAAGAACCTCTCTTTGAGTTGGAACAAATTTCCAGGGCATTCCATCCGCCACATCAGCATTGAATTGCACTACTATCTCCCTAAAAGGATAAGAGAAAATTTCTCAAACGAAGGCATGGAAGTACAAGAAAGATCCTATCGTGATGCAAGTCTAACAGCTTCATAATAGCATCTTTAGAAATGCATGAATTGAATTGAACAAACTGGCTGATGTGAAATGATGAATGATACTAAAATTTACCACCTCACTCCTAATTGTTACCCTCTTGTAAAAAAGTCGCATCTGTAAATAAAGAAAGAGTATAACCGGAAGGGAGTGATACCCTACAATCTGTCTTATGACACCTTTTATGGTTTTACCTCATAAAACATCCCATTCCCCTCTTGATTTGTTTCAGAAATAACATACTAAGACCATTATTGGTTTAAGTTGTTTCCCCATCATGCTCAAATGTTTCTTGCAACAAACAAGTTTCAACGTTTTCCCATCATTTTTCTAATAAGAAGAATGGTAACCGGTTTCTTATTGAGGGAATGACTTCATGCTCTAAAAGTTAGAATAAAGCCTTATCACTCTCATAGGAACTCGTTTCGGTCTCATTCTTCCACAAATCTCACTTTAAAAACAATAATAATAATAATAATAATAATAATAAATAATCATGATTACAACTAACCAAAGAAACATATACATATCTAAGCAGAAAATGTCAAAAAGTAGAACCGAGAATGTTACAAGCAGAAACAAACCCCAGAACCAGGTTTCACACATAAAACAGTACAAAAACTAAGCATTGAAATAGAATCACAATAAAATTAACAGAAAGGACATTATGATGATAATCACGAAAAATATAGATAAAGATAAGCTCTTACATCCAAAGCCTAGAAAGCGCACCTTGTTGCTACTGTCCCATCTTTTTCATGCCGAGCAATCTTTTCTTCAACACTCTAAAGAAAACAAATATATGTTCTGGTTGAAAACCAATACAAAAAGGAAAAGAAGAAAAGCCAGAAAATAGTAAAAGGATAGGATAAAGAATAGCATAAACTCAGCTTCACCTCACGGCGTTGGACAGTACCACCATACCCAGTAGCCTGGCAGAATCTTCGGTATAATGGGACGGCAGCATAACTACTTCCCACCATTGCAAACACTAATGCAGTAAGATACAAAAGAGTCTTTTTGGATTTCCGCTCAGTGGAAGCATGGGACGCATGAGAAGCATAGTGGCGCTGACTGCTAAAGGAAGATAATCTCACTAAACATCGAGAACCATAAGGATGGAAATCAAAAGACCTTGTTAGAGGCTTTGTGCTAAATTCACATCTTGGCATCAGACCATTGTTGCCACACCCAGAAGAAGCTTTAAAGAACTTGTAACTCGAATATAAAGAATCAGGAAGAAACCTGGAGCAACAAAAAAACGTTCACTCAGGTAATCCACTTTTTAGAACAGCATGCTTGCATTAAGGTTGGGACTTGGGAGAAATATGAAATGGAAAAGAAAAAAATTTTGAACTCTGGATGTCTCCAAATTTCAGAGGATTACCCTTTAAAGGCTAAAGCAAGACTGTGAAAGAATAATTTAGATTATTAGGCTTTTACAACCAAGCATAAATACCCGTGTCTTAGTTCTTCAAGTAAAAGTTCCAAATGGTTCAAGCAAAATTAAAAGGCCCAAATTTGTATATTGGTAACATGGTGATTACCTTGATTCGTGTGACAAAATCCGTAGATTCTTCGAGTGATTCAAGAGAGAAATTCTACTTGAAATTCTTGACCATGACATGATGTTAGGCACCTATGTGTCACTGCAAGTGCAGCAGCAAAAAAGAAAGCAATGAACATTGAACAATAAATTCTTAAAGAAAATCTTGACCATGACATGATGTTAGGCACCTATAGCAATTGAATTCGAATTTCAGTATGGTTATAACAAGTTACAATAAAATCAAACCAAATCAGAAATGATAAAAGGAAGCCTATATATATTCATTATAATCAAACACAAGAATGGCTTTTCTTTAACAAAAAAGTTTCCCAATGAAAAGTTTTTAAAACAAATAAATTAGATATAACAAATGCCAATAACTTTTCCACGCCATACATATATAGCAGACTAAAGACAAACAACAGTCTACCAGTTCCAAATCCAAAGGAGCAAAGCAGTGTTTCACATAAAAGAAACACATGGTATGGTACCCACTATCAAACTAATCAAAAGCATCCACTAATTTACTCAAAAAGGACCAAATTTTGAGCATGAACGAGTCGAATAAAAGTAACCCATATCAGAACTAAGGACATAAAGCTTGAAATAAAATGATGAAATTAATACCGAGAGCTTTATACCTTGAAAAGGGTATTGGCCAAAACTGAAAATGGAATCCCAAATTAGTAATTGTAGCGTCTTCTCCTCGGTTTCAGCCTTGGAGCTTCTGGGAAAGTTGGAAGCTTGAAAGCGTGGGTAGCTGAAAGAAAGCAGCCGCTTTAGCCTTCACAGGAAGCGAGACGAGAGGAAAGGGAAAAATAAAACAAAACAATTAGTTGCTTAAAAGGTTAATTTATTCAAATGGCACCAACGCTATTGAGTGTGTTATGGTCCACGTTTTCTTTTTCTAAATGGGTTAATGTATATTTCAGCCCCTGAACTTATTAACTTTTATCTAATTGGTATCTAATTTCTTTTATGAATTAAAAATTAGGGAAAAAATCAAATACTAATTCAATTGATAAAATGTATTTGATATATTTTTAAAACTAAGGGCATTTTGGATGAGTGGTGCGCTTATCTCATGTAAATAAGAAACATGATCACATATGTAAATTTTAAATTATGAAATTTTTATTTCACATTTTATTATTAATTTTAAATATTCAACGTTTTTTCATCAAAGTCAAATTTCAAAAGTTAAATCTTTAAAATATTTTCATTAAAACTATTAATTTGAGATGCTTATTTTTGTGAAGTATATGTTATGCTATATGAATACAACTTAATCAACATATTAACTTGACAATTTTAACAAAAAATTAACAACGATAATAATAATTTTAACTTTTTAAGTATAGGGACTTGATATCAAATTTTGTCATAATATAGGGATTGATGTTACATTTTAACTGTTTTTTCAATAAGGGCCCTCAAGTTCACTTCCAAAATTTAAGTTGTTAATGTCTTTTTAACTTGTAAATGAAAATAAATTTATTTTATATCAAAATTTTATAAATTAATATTTTCTCTAATTTTTACTTTTAATGAACTTGCAAAAGGATTTTGAAATGTATTTCGATGTTTTTTAAAAAATTTGTTTAAATTAGGCAAAAAAAGGAGAGAAAGGATTGAACGCACTTAAAAAATCTTCCATTTTTGGTATTTAAGTTTAATATGTTTTTTTAATATGAATATATATATATTCAATCTAGTACTTGTATTTGACAAAATTATATATTTTAGTAGCCAAAAGTAATGATGTTAAATTTTAATGTTTAATTTGAGTTTTAGGGTTAATTTGATGAAAGTTAATTGCTAATAGTATTAAGTTTGAATTTTTCATGATTTTGTTAATAGAATAAATTTAGTGTTCATTGTAAATTTATTTAATTTTATGCTTAATTTGTCAAATAAAGTTTGATAGATGTGATTTAATTCTATTTTTAGAGTTGATTTGATGAAGTTAATTGTTAATATTATTAGCTAATTATATATTTTCATCAAATCAACTCCAAAACTTGAATTAAACTTTTTGAGTACCAAAAAAATATAACTTTCATCATTTACAAGTACATTATTAGACCAGAAAATAAGGGTAAATTATAAATATAGTCACTTTTGTTTGCCTCAGATTACATTTTAGTCACTTATGTTTGAAATGTTACGTTTTAGTCACTTACGTTATCGCTTTGTTACGGAGTGGTCACTCTACCGTTAAGTTCCGTTACCTCCCTAATAGTGGTCCTATGCGGCAGTCCAAATGGGTTTTAAATGCCAACTTGGATGGCCTACGTGGCAGTCCAAATTAAATTTATTTAATTAAAAACTTATTTTCATCTCAGCAACTAGACATCCAAGTTGGCATTTAAAACTCATTTGGACTACCACGTAAGACTACTGTTAGGGAGGTAACGGAGTTTAACAGTAGAGTGACCACTTCGTAACAAAACGATAACGTAAGTGACTAAAATGTAATCTGAGGCAAACAAAAGTAACTATTTTTATAATTTACCCAAAAAATAACACAAGTACCACATTAAAAAATGTTAAACTTAAGAACCAATTTATGTATTAAGTAAAAAATCTTTTAATATATACAAATGAGCAAGTCCGTTGCAATAAGAGATGAAGAAAAAATTTATAAATATAATAATCGAATCATTTAATTTATACCAATCAACTTGAAACCCGCACAACTAAATAATTTAAACATGAATATTAGATATGCTATATTAATCCTATGTTAAACATGAATATCTAAATAAAAAAAGCTCCTAACAAAATCCTTTGATTTCTTTCCTGAATATAACAACGAAATAACTTAAACATGACTGATATAAGAAAAGAAAAACGATAATATAATAAGACAGAGTTGTGAGGTCTAAAGAAATTTAATTTGTTTCCCTTCACTTCCTTTCCTCCTCACCATTTCATTATTGTTCTGAAAAATAGCCAAGAAATCAGCTTCAAATTTCATCTCCCTATAATATTCAGATAGGGCATTAAACATTGTAGTTTCAACCTCAAGCTCCCACTTTTTTTTTATTTGTTTATGATCACTTAATGATTCTCACGTCCAACATTTTACGCCATTTTCTTTCAACTTGAGAAAAGAAAAATCTTTTTTTTTTTTTTTTGTTGGCAGCCATGACGGAGGTCCTTCATTTCTCTTCACCTCCAAGCGCTGAGAATTCTTCTTCTTCTTCTTCTTCTTCTTCTACTACGTCTGACGATGATGATGATGATGAAGGTGCGTTATCCTGTGCACCCTAGACATCCTTAAGCTTTGCAAATGGTAATGGGGATGGCTTTGTTAATGTAACAGGTGGTGACCCAAGAGTTGAAGAAGAGGGAAAATTAAAGAAGAGAAGCAAGCAAGAGGGGGATCAATTGTCTGTGTTAGCCTTTCTGGTGACATTGTTCAGGAAATCTTGGACCTCTGGTACCGGAAGGGAGCTTTGTGGTATGGACATCGGTATCCCAACCAATGTCAGACACGTGTCTCATGTTACATTTGATAGGTTCCGTGGCTTCTTGGGTTTGCCTGTTGAGTTTGAGCCTGAAGTTCCCACCAGAGTTCCTAGTGCCAGGTTTATCCTTTTTCCTTTTATAAAACCTCCTTTATTATTATTAGTATTAATAATTATATATTTGGCAGTGCAAATGTCTTTGGAGTTTCGACAGAATCAATGCAGTTATCCTATGACTCAAGAGGGAATAGTGTGCCAGCAATACTCTTGTTAATGCAAAGGCATTTGTTTGCTCTAGGAGGCTTGCAGGTTTTGTTTCTTGCTTCATCCTTTCTCTTTGCTCAACCCCAATATGTTTACACCTTTCTGGTTTCCTTTTAAGCTTTATAATATTTGACGTGCAGGCAGAAGGGATTTTTAGAATTACTGGAGACAACAGTCAGGTGGAGTATGTTAGAGAACAACTAAATCGTGGCGTAGTTCCAGAAGAGATTGATGCACACTGTTTAGCTGGACTAATTAAGGTACATTTAATCCCTCTTTCATCATATCCCTTACATACATCTTAACCTAAACGAGGTTATGGAGTTCAATGACAAGGCAAACTTATTGTAAATAATTTTAATTTTGCATTTCTTTCACTGATACTTTTCAACCATCATAGGAAACTGTTTTGAGAGATCTCAAGTCATGATCCTTGTTCATATGCATGCATGTTATGCTTACGCATACCAACATACATCCTGGAAACATGACTTTTTAACTGTACCATGTATGAAGTTTAGCACTTCATTTTTCAGGTTGTAACATGCTAAGTTGGTGATTGTTATTGTTAGGCTTGGTTCAGAGAACTTCCAAGTGGAGTTTTGGATTCTTTAGACCCCCAGCAAGTAATGCAGTGCGAGACAGAAGAGCAGTGTACCCAGCTTGCAAGGCTTCTACCTCCAACAGAATATGCTTTATTGGATTGGGCCATCAATCTTATGGCTGATGTTGTCCAGCAAGAACATCTCAACAAGATGAATGCCCGTAATATTGCCGTGGTTTTTGCCCCAAACATGACTCAGGTCAGTGTAGATGGAATTTGGGTTGATTGTTAGTTCGATGACTATCTCTCATGGGCCATGGCTTATTTGTATTGCAGATGGCAGATCCTTTGACCGCACTGGTGTATTCCGTCCAAGTGATGAACTTTCTCAAGACACTTATCTCAAAGACCCTACGAGAAAGAGAGTATTCAATGGTAGAGCCTACAGAGGCATCCTATCTGGAGCCTTTTGATGATGATGGAGATCAGAGGCCTTCCATCTCCTGCATTACATATACCCAAAAAGATAATGAAGAGAAAGAGACCGCAATTATAGCTCAAGAACCTTTAAGAGCAAGTTTCAGGAACTATAGTCAAAACAATGAGACGGCAGATGGAGAAGAACACAGTCCCATACCCTCGGTCTACAAACAGATCTCCGCTGAAGATACTCCAACCCCGGCTAGAAATAATGATATTGGTGAGTCAAGTAATTCAAGTCCGGGGAACAAAATCAATCCATACTTGCTATTGACAAAACCAAAGGAATACGCAACCTGAGCCGCATAGATTCAAGGGCAGAACGTTTCGAAGCATGGCGATGAAGGATACTCAAAAACACCAGTTAGACGACCTTAACCCATATTCTATCAAGTTTGGTGTGATAAAGCGGTTGGGTTAACCTAGTATAAAATCATGGATGACACAATTCAATACATGACCCCCTAACATTTAACATTGTAATCCGATTGATGTGATCACTTAACTTTTGCTTTTTTATCTGCCTTCCCTCACTGCTCCACATATTCTGCATAAAAGTTAAAAAACTTTTCCCAGCAAGAATCTAAATATGAGGCTTGTTTCTTTGCTTTGATACAAAAATTATTCTCAAATTTTGGTGATGGAAAAAAGAAAAAGACGTAGTATAAAGTTTGATGCTCCAAAGCCGATACACATTGTGGTGATTGTTGAAAGAAGATCACACCACACACTCCACAGATACTTTCCAGAGGTGGTCTATCACTCTGACTTGCAGCTTCAAGATGTTTATGGATAGGATTTCCGTCTTCGTTTATGGATGATATCAATATTATATAAATTTGTTAATGTGGCTTAAAATATAAATACGAATTTACCTGTAATTATAAAATAATTAATCCAAACTGTCCATATAATATTTATTAAATTTTCAAGTATCGACAATATGTTTCATGTTTTCCTTATATAATATATCCAATATGTATTTGGTATAAGTAAAATAATATATTATAAAATTAAAAAATAGAGGCTAAAATTCTGATGTAATTTTAGAAATTAGAATAAAAAAAAAATATCGGAATAGAATGGATAAGTAGGCTTAGAGAGGCCACCAAAAATGAAGAATAGCAGCCATATACAATAGAAAAAAGGGAAAGTATCTACCTTGTTGTGGTGCCATGTTGTTTATCTCGGGTTCAATCCTCACCTATAAGAACAGAGCACATTTCATGGTCAACTGTTTATATTTTTAAGAAACACTCACAATAGAAAAAATAATCACGGTTATCGGCGATTAACACATTTGTTAAAAAGAAAATGGATGATATGTTGTAAAAAGGATGGTTGAGAATATTCCAAAATGGTGGTGGAAAAAAGAGAGGTGAAAATGACCACTTACTTTGTGCCTCACTTCACTTATCTCATAATCCCTTTTTGTATTTGCCCCTAAAATCTCCACCTCTCCCAATTTGAGATTATGATTTCTTTTTCTTTCAATTAATGGTTTCAAATCAATTCTGCTAATTAGGGTAAGCTTCAATATGTATGGGAAACTAATAACAGTATTTGAAAAAGTAGTTACTAGGAGGCTTTCATGGTGGAACCTGGTTGTTGAGAATTTTAAATCTTCTAACCAATCACTTTTTTAAGCGAGAACGAAATTTGAGATAAAAAGATTGATTGAACTGAAAATTTGCAGCTATATATATACTTAGAAATAGTTAAAATTATTTGGAATTAGTAAAAATATTTTTTAGTTATTTTTAATGTATATTCTAATTTTTTTTACAAATTTCTCAATTATTATCACTTCATTTTTTAATTTCTTAAAATGATTTCATTTTTTATATGTTTTCTTTGAATTAATATTTCAAAACTTGATATATCCATAATATCAGTATAAAAAATATGTATATTCAAATTTATTATGCATGATTTATAAATCATTAAAATATTAAATGCATATATAAAACTAAAATCTCTACCTATATATTGAATGATGAAGATTGAGGCAGATGGATATTTGAAAAATCTGGTTAAAATTGAAGAAATAATTCAATATAGTTTGTTTGAATGTGAACAAAATGAAGAGAAGTGGAGGGTTCAAATTGTCTCACAACTCACATCATTACATCCTGGACACCACCATTTTGCTACATGGCATTTCATCATTGGCATCACGTGGCATGTTATCATTGGTTAACACTTAATTTCTAGAATACAATAAATTTTTTTTCTTTTCAGGATTGGGAAAAATATCATAAAATAAAGTCATGATGATTATATTAAAATTTAAAAAGACTAAAAATTCAATATATATATATATATATATTTTTGGTGTGAAATTAATTGTAAGTTAATATTTCATATATATGCGTTTGTCCATATGTATATCTAATTAGGTTTTTCTTTCCTTCTAGAAAAAAAATTATGTTAAGCTTAAAATTTTAATATAATGTCACCAGAATAAGGTGGTAGAGTTAAGAACCTACCATCCAACAATAAGCATTCCATTTTCTCTAAATTACCAAGTTGTAAATGTTTTCAAAACCGAATTAGTTAGATCGAAAATGGATTGGAGAATAGATGGTTGAATCAGTCAATTGAATTATTTTTTAATTTTATAAATATTTTATTTAATTGAATTGAATAAATTCATAAAAACATTCCAAATATATAAGTTAAGTAGAATTATAGATGAATTAAAATAATAATAATGACCACCAAAATGAGCCCTAGCTTTCTATTTTTGCTTGATCCACTCCACTAGAAGAGGTACCACACTCAACTTTCCCTCAAATTAATACCAACTTGACCCTCCCTTTTTAATCTTTTTCAATCAACCCCATGTCGTTTCTCGTGTCCTTCCTCTCTACCTCTCCCCCTTTTCCTTTAAGCCCTCAATCAACTTCCAATCCCTTTGTATTTTCTTCTTTGCTTTAGAGAAAACAACACTGGAGAGCCCATCCATGGCTGCCTGTGGAAGCATTAAACACATCTTTGAAAACCCTACTTTGCTTGAATCCCTTTCTTCTTCTTCTTCATGGAAGCCTGGGATTAAACCCCTTGACCAACAACCTTCTTTCACTGAATTCTTTGGTGAACTTCATTTCCAGGAAAATTTAAGTATTTCCCACTCTTCTTCTACTACCTCTTCCTTTCCTACATTGAACGTCTCCGGGAGTATTGGTGTTTATTCCCATGGAAATGGTGATAATTGCCATAAGAAGAGTGATAGCTTCTCGTTGAACCCTGAGAGCCTCCAGCTGTGTACCGAAGAGCTTGGATTTGAGAGCTCCTATGGTGTTGAAGAGGTGAACAATGAGATAAACCAAGACTGGGAAAGCAAAAAGACGAAAGCACCATCACCAACAACAAAGCATTCAACAATGGAGAATCAGAATGGTGAAATGAAGAGGTCAAGAGCAAGTAGTGGAGGAGGATTTCCACCGCCGATTTCATGTATTGGGAAAAGTGGGAAGCCATGGTTTTGCTTTAAATCTTACAGGCAAGATGGCAGATTTGTGCTGAAACAGGTGAGGATCCCCACGCAAGAATTCTTGCATGCGTGTAGGGAAGATGGGCGTTTGAAGCTGCAATTTGTGCAGCCTAATGATGAACAAGTTTTGGAAGATGAAGATTTTGAGGATGATGATGATGATGATGAAATGATAAATGGTGATATTGATGAAGAAGATAGTGAACAAGGGCAAGTTTCATAATTAATTACAATCACCAGTAACCAAAAAAAATTTACAATCAACAAATGAAGTTTATTTAGCAGATTTTCATGCAAATGTTATAAAATATAGGGAAGAAAAAGAAAAAGAAAAAGAAAATGGTGTATTTTAGTCATCAAGGAGTATTGCAAATAAACAATTAAGTAGATTTGCAAATTTTCTTTTCTTAATTAATTACGTTTGGATTCACTGCCTCAACAATTTCTTAACTCATAATTCTACTTCAATTGGATAAATTTCGGAATGTTGAAATGGTTTAACCACAAAAGCAATTTCTGAATTTATTCGAGGAAACAGAAACAGACATAATATTTACTTGAAATAAACTCTAATTTTACCATTTTAAATCATCCCTCATATCCAAATATCGATAATGTATTTCTGAATTTAGAGTTTAACACTCATGATTATACACTTGCTTTTACTAATACTATTCTTCTCTACAAGTTAATATATATATATAATTATTACTTGAATTTGTATATAAATTAATAAAAATATAATTTTTACATAAAAAATTAATCCGAGCAAATAGCTATCCAAATACATCCAAATTTAGACACTCATTTTGTAACACCCCTAACCCATATTTGTCGCTGGAATAGGGTTACGGAGCATTATCGAAATTTACAGAACAAATAATAGACATTTCATATCATTTAGCACTCATATCAGAAACCAGTTGTAATCAAGCATAATGTCCCTTATGTGAGCCCACGAGGCCCATATTACACATTAAAAACAAGTCGGGACTAAACCGGGTACTCAAGAAATTTTTCGAAAAATATCAAAATTTTTCTAAGGTGCAAGGGACACACGCCCGTGTGGTCAAGCCGTGTGGCTCACACGGTCAAAAGACACGCCCGTGTCTCAGGCCATGTGGACATTCGAAATAGGGACACACGGCCGTGTCCCAGCCCGTGTCCAAACTTGGGAGCTCACTGGCTTGGGTCACACGGCCAAGCCACACGCCCTTGTGCTAGGCCGTATGAACATTCTATTTTGCTTTTTAATTAGATACAGAGGACACATGGCTATGTCACTTGGCCGTGTGTCACACACGGTTGGGACATACGCCCGTGTCTCTGCCCGTGTGGACGAAATAGGTCATTTTTCTAGCTACATTTCTCCCCCAATTTGTATTCAACCTACATCAACACTTTTGCACATCATCAAGACATAATAAAGTATTCAAATCAAGCCAATATCAAGTCTTAAATATGATATAATATCACACATAACCAAGTATACAAACTTACCTACTTACCAAATACTCATTTGCATATTTAATCCTCATTTCACTTTCATTCATTCACCCATACACACACATCAAATTGATGAAACCATATACATATATATATGTACATCAAAATGTACCAAACACTAGCCATACCAATGACTATTTTCAACCAAACATTTACATGCCATCATTGGCCACATTTAGCCTATACATGCCATTATAGCTAAAATTAATTTACTATTTATACCGAAAGGGCCGTTGGATAATATAATGTGGCTCCGACCAGCTTCCAACCTTAACAAGCTTCTGAGTACTATAAAACGAAGGAAATAAGACAGAGTAATCATTTAATGGTTAGTAAGTTCGTATAACATGGAAATTAACTTACCATTTAATAACATTTAAGGTAAGTATACAAGAAATATCCAATTCACTTGGCCAAAAGCCTAAACACATATCCTCATCATGTTAGCCATGTAAACACATATAATAACCATAAACATGGTTGAACATAGTCACCAAGCAATTTCCATACATGTATGATCCTTCTCATATTACAACATATCATGTAATACCATTTCCATGTAATTTCATGTATATACTGATAACAGTTCGTATCGGATTCATATTTTCTTATAACAGAACATTGCCCTTTGAATCATTTAAAATATCGATGGATACACGAGTAGTACACACAAAGTGTACAAATTTGTAATCCGCCAATTCATATTCAAGAATACTCATACGAGCATGTAATCGGGAAGCTCTTTCGAGCCATGTAACGAGAAGCTCATGTGAGCCATTTATCGAGAAGCTCTTGCGAGCCAATTATCAGGAAGCTCATACGAGCCATAATCGAGAAACTCAAGAGAGCCATTAATCGGGAAACTACGGAGAGCCATTTATCAGGAAGCTCATTTGAGCCAATTATTAGGAAGCTCCGAAGAGCTATATAACGGGATGCTCTTGCGAGCTGTGGTGTGTCCGCAACACATGCAGGACCACAACCAATCGGGAACCCTTAATGACAATGTCATTTGTATCCATTGAATTTCCAATGTTCAAACGAGACTTAATACTTGTCGGATATGTGATCCATAATATACATGACATTTTATATAAATCAAACACACAACAATATTCAATTCAAATCATACAAATATATAATTCAGTTACACAAACTTACCTCAATAAGTGTTAGTAGATTTGTAAGCTACTAATCCGATACTTTTTCTTTTCCTCTGTCTAATTCTATACCATGCCTATCTGGATCTATACGAATGAATTTATCTCAACTTAATACAATTCACATTCAATTTAATCCAATACACATCTTTGGAAAAATTATTATTTTTCTCCCATACTTTCAATTAATTAAGATTTTGTCCCTAAGCTCAGAAAATGAAATTCATACAATTTATTCCTTATTCCAAGCCTAACTGATTTTCATGTATCACAACAGCAGCCCATGTATTTCATAAAATTTAAATTTTTTCCAAGAATTTTCCATCTTTTCAATTTAGTCCCTAAATCACAATTTCATCAAAATTCTCTTTATAAAAATTGTTTATTTGTCAACAACCTTTCATTTTCTACCATAAAACTTCTTAATTCAATTACACTCATCCATGGAAAAACCCTAGTACTTCAATAATTTTGCAAATTAATCCCCGGCATAGCTAGATTAAGCTATTACGATCTAGAAAATATAAAATTCATTAAAAACGAGACAATAATTCATACCTAATTAAGCCAAAATAACTTGCTTGAACTCAACACCCATAACTAGGGTTTCCATGTCTTTAATTTAGGAAAAACGATGAAAAGTGATGAAATTAGATTTTTTCTTTTATTTAATATTACTTTAATCCTTAATTTCCAAAATTAGCTTTATTAATTTGCTAGATTCCATTGATGACTAATCATCCTTATCTACTAACACCTCTAAATGGTTTATTTTCCATATAAGGACCTCAAATTTTGAATTCCATAACTATTTAGTACCTCTAGCTACTAGAATTTAACTTTTGCATTTTATGCAATTTGGTCCTTTCATCATATTTAACATGTAATCGGTAAAATTTCTTATCAAAATTTTCATACGATATTCCTATAATACTGTAGACCATAAAATAATATTAAAATAAATTTTCTTTTGGACTCAAATTTGTGGTCCCAAAACCACTGATCTGATTTCACTGAAAACGGGCTGTTACAACTCTCCCCACTTGAATTTTCGTCCTCGAAAATCTTACCAGTAAAGAGGTTTAGATATTACTTTCTCATTGTTTTCTCGGGTTCCCAAGTTGTAACAACCCTAACTCGTATTCGTCACCAGAACAGGGTTATGAAGCATTACCAGAATATACAGATCATATACAAACATTTTATATTATTTAATATTCATGTCATAAATTATTCATAAAGTCCCTTATATGAGTCCTCGAGACCCAAAACATGTATTAGAAATAAGCCGGGACTAAACCGGGTACTCAAAAAAGTTTTTACAAAATTTCAAAATTTATCCAATGTGTAGGGGACACATGCTTGTGTGGACAGACCATGTGGCTCACACGGCCATGTGACACGCCCATGTCTCAAGCCGTGTAGGCATTCGAAATAGGGCACATGGTCGTGTCTTAGCCCTGTGTTTGTACCCGTGTAACTCTCTAACTTGGTCACACGGCCAAGTCACACGCACGTGTGTTAGGCTATGTGTAAATGCAGGGGTCACACAGCCAAGTTACTCACCTGTGTGTCAGGCTGTGTAAAAAATCCTGAGCATTCTGTTTTGAATTTTTAAGATGTAGGGGACACACAGCCAGAACACACGCCCATGTGCTAGGCCTTGTGTGACACACGGCTGAGACACACACCCGTGTCTGTGCCCGTGTGGACAAAATAAGGCCATTTCCAAGTCTTATTTCTCACCCAAATTTGTCTTGCACCTACATTAACACTTTAACACATTCCCAAACCAATTCAAAACATTTAAACCAAGCCAAATCCAAGTCTTATGCATGATATATCATCACACATGTGTTCAAGTGTCCAAACTTACCAAATACACATATATGCATATGGGCATATTTTATCAATCATGCTATCTCAAACCATTCATCAATAGGTCTACATGCTTTCTATCATTAACTATTTCAAGCACACACATCAAACATGTTTAAGTCATAATTATATATACATATCAAAATATACCAAACACAAGTCATACCAATGGCTAGTTCCACCCAAGTATTTACATGTCATCATTTGGCTAATTTAACCTATACATACCATTATAACCAAAATTAACTTGCTTTATATACCGAGAAGTCCAAGGGATAGTGTGATGTGGCTCCGACCAAGTTTCAACCTTTATGAGCTTTCGAGTACTATAAAAATAGAGGAAATAAAATAGAGTAAACTTTTAATCTTAGTAAGTTCGTATAACAAGAAATTAACTTACCATTCATTCACATTTAATGTAAGCATACATAGTACATCCATAGTAATTAAGCCAATAACCTAAACACATATTCTCATCAAATATATTAGTCTTGTATTTTATATGAATAACAAGAACAAGGATAAGCTCATCAAATATCATATTTCCATGTGTTTCCAAATATATGCGGGTAACGATTGATTCAAAATTCATCTTAACTTATATCAGAATTTTACCCGTTGAATCATTTAAAATCTCGATGGATACATGGTTAGTACACACGAAGTGTACAATACAATAAATTCGTCAACTCATATTCGGAAGTGCTCATAGAAGCACAATAACGGGATGCTCATGTGAGCCATGTAACGGGAAGCTTATCTGGGCTATAACAAGAACTCGTGCGAGCTTATAACAGGTAGCTCTGAAGAGTCATTAACGGGAAGCTCCAAATAGCCATATATCGAGAAGTTCAAGCGAGCCATATCAGGAAGCTCCAGAGAGCCATTAATCAGGAAGCTCACAGAGAGTCTTTAATAGAGAAGCTCACGAAGAGCTATGTAACGGGGCGCTCATAAGAGCTGCGGTGTGCCCACAACACATGCAGGATCACAACCGATCGGGATGCTCTGAAGAGCTATTAACGGGACGCTCGCAAGAACCATATAATGGGGAGCTCATGAGAGCTAATAACGGGACGCTCTTTCAAGCTGTGGTGTGTCCGCAACATATGCATGACCACAACCAATACGGAAACCCTGTATCCAATCGAATTTCATTTATTCAAATGGGGTTTAATACTCGTCGATCATTGTTGGATATGTGACCAATTTCATATGTATAACAATTACATAATTCTGATTCACAACATTCAATTCAAACAAATAAATGTACAAATTTAGTTACACGAACTTACCTTGACAAGTGTTTGTGAATTGTAATTTACTAATCCGACATTTTTTTCTTTTCCACGATCTAACTTCATATTTGAGTTATCCGGATCCAATTAAGCCAAGTAAGCTTGCTTAAGTTCTTTTCTCTTAGCTACGGTTTCCATGGAAATAATTTAGGAAGGATGATGAAAATGATGATATTTTCTTATTTTATAAATTTATCATCTTTTCATCTTTTTCTTTACAATTTCTCCCTTATCTTTAATTAAATTTCCATGGATGACTAATCATCCTGATCTACTAACCCCACTAATTGGTCTATTTGTCATATAAAACCCTCAAATTTTGAATTCCATAGCTATTTAATCCTTTTAGCTACTAGAACTCAACTTTTGCATTTTATGCAATTTGGTCCTTTTATCAGATTAAACATAATATCAATAAAATTTCTTTATGAAATTTTCATGTAATATTTTAATCATAATACATATCATGAAATAATATTAAAATAAATTTTCTTACGGACTCGGATTTGTGGTCCCGAAACCACTGTTCTGATTTCACTGAAAATGGGCTGTTACACTAGTAGCTTCTTCTATTTCATGTTGTTGCCAGAGAATTTTTACTAAAACTACCTTTTTATTTCTCAATTCTTACATCTCTCGAGCAAGAATTTTTATTGGTTCTTCACTGTAAGTCATGTCATGCTGAATTTCAACACTCGTCTGGGAAATAACATGTGAAGGGTCAGATCGGTACCATTGTAACTTAGACACGTGAAAAACATTATGAATTCTATCAAGTTTTGGCGGTAGAGCTAATCGATATGCAACATGTCTGATTCTTTCAGTAATCTCATATAGCCCAGTGAATTATGGACTCAATTTGCCTTTACGGCCAAACCGATGAAGTTTCTTCTAAGGTGAAACTTTCAAAAATACCTTGTCACCAACTTGAAATTCTATTTCTTTTCGTTTAAGATCTGCATAGGATTTTTTACGATCAGAAGCTGCTTTCAAGCTATCTCGGATCACTTTCACTTTTTCTTCAGTTTCACGAATCAAATCAACTCCATGTATCTTTTTCTTACTAAGCTCAATCCAATATAATGGAGTTCGACATTGGCGACCATACAAAGCCTCGTACGGTGCCATCTTTATGCTTGACTAATAACTATTATTATATACGAATTCGACTAATGACAAATATTTTTCCTAATTGCCTTCGAATTCTAAAACACAACACCGAAGCATATCTTCAAGAATTTGAATTATACGCTCTGACTGACAATCTGTCTGAGGGTGAAATGCAGTGCTAAAATACAACCGCGTACCCAGAGCTTCCTGTAACTTTTCCCAGAATCGCGATGTGAATCGCGGATCTCTATAAAAAATAATAGAGACTGGCACTCCATGTTGTCTGACAATCTCTGAAACATATAAATCTGCTAATCTGTCCAGAGAGAAATCCATATGTACTAGAATAAAATGTGCAAACTTCATCAAACGATCGACGATTACCCAAATAACATCTTTCTTTTTCAGAGATAGGGGTAACCCCGATACAAAATCGATTGTAATTCTACCCATTTCCATTTTGGTATTGTCACTGGCTGTAACAATCCTGAAGATACCTGATGTTCAGCTTTAATTTACTGACATATCAAACATTTAGATACGAATTCAGAAATATCACGTTTCATTCCCGGCCACTAGTACATTTGTTTCAAATCATTGCACACTTTATTACTCCTCGGATGAACAAACATAGTACCACTATGAGCTTCATGCAAAATCTTCTGTACAAGCTCTGAATTCTTCGATACACAAACTCTACCTTTGAATAACAAACAATCATCAGGTCCTACTTGAAATTCTGAATCAGAAGTTGACTCACATTGTACCCGTTTAGCTTGCAACTCATTATCACATTTCTGAGCTTCACAAATCTGTTGTAGAAACATCGGTTTAGCCTTTGGCTCGGCTAATATTGAGCCATCATCAGACAATGACAATCGAATATTTATTACTCGCAAAGCAAACAGAGACTTTCTACTTAAAGCATCTGCAACTACATTTGCTTTTCTCGGATGATAATCAATTACCAAGTCATAATCTTTCAATAGCTTAAGCCACCTACGCTGTCTCAAATTGAAATCTTTCTGCGACATCAAATATTTTAAACGTTTATGATCGGTGAATATATAACTTTTTTCACCGAACAAATAGTGTCGCCAAATTTTTAGCGCAAAAATAATAGCTGCCAATTCTAGATCATGTACCGGGTAATTCTTTTCATGTGGTTTTAGCTGTCTGGAAGCATAGGCTACTACTTTACCTTCCTACATCAATACACAGCCTAAACCGTTTAATGACGCATCACTGTAAATCGCAAATTCTTTACCCGATTCAGGCTGAACCAGAACTGGTGATTCGGTCAACAGGGCTTTCAACTGATCAAAACTTTGCTGACATTTATTAGATCATTCAAACTTCACCTCTTTCTGTAATATTCGTATCATCGGTGAAGCTATCATCAAAAACCCTTTTACAAATCTCCAATAGTAACCAGTTAATCCCAGAAAAATTTTGACTTCAAATACATTTTTCGGTGGTTTCAAATTAACAATTGCTGAAATTTTATTCGGATCAACTCTAATGCCTTCAACCGATACTATATGTCCCAGAAAACCAACTTCCCGAAGCCAAAATTCACATTTCCGAAATTTAGCATAAAGTTGTTTTTCTCGTAAAGTTTGCAAAACAATTCTTAGATGTTTGACATGCTCAGTCTCATCTCGGGAATATACCAGAATATCATTAATAAATACCACAACAAATCTATCTAGTTATGGTCTGAAAATTCTATTCATTAAATCTATAAATACCACATGTGCATTAGTTAAACCAAACAGCATCACATGGAATTCATAATGTATGAACTTGGTTCTGAATGATGTTTTCGGCACATCTGACTCTTTCACCCGTAATTGATAATAACTAGAACGAAGATCAATCTTTGAAAACACTGTGGCACCTTTTAACTGATCAAACAAATCAGCAATGCGAGGCAGTGGATACTTATTCTTGATTGTTACTTTGTTAAGCTGTCGGTAATCAATACATAATCTCAATGATCCATTATTCTTCTTAACAAATAGAACCGGTGCACCACAATGTGAAAAACTAGGTCGAGTAAAACCCCTATCAGTTAGTTTTTACAATTGTGCTTTCAACTCTTTTAACTCTGTAGAAGCCATTCTATATAGTGCTATCAATATTGGTGTTGTTCCCGGTACAAGATCTATACCAAATTCAAATTCTCTATCCGGCGGTAATCTAGGTAATTCCTCTGAAAACACATCAGGATACTCACAAACCACTGGCACTGATTTAATCTTCGACTCAAACACTTTAGTATCCAGTACATAAGCATGATAAGCATTACAACCTTTTCTCACATATTTCTGTGCTGATATAGTTGATATCACATTAAACAACCCGTAAAAGTTATCTGATTCAATACAGAGCATTTCACCATTTTGACATTTCAACAGAATATGCTTTTGTTTACAATTTACCACGTCATCATGCTGAGTTAACCAATCCATACCCAGAATCACATCAAATTCATCAAACGGTAATAGCATCAAATCAACCGGGAAACAATAACCCCGTATCATTAACGGATAGTTCTTACAAATTTTATCAACCATCACATACTGGCCTAGGGGGTTTGATACTTTAACCACAAATTTAGTAGACTCAATAGGCAAATCTTTATTAGACACTAAATTCATGCAAATATATGAATGAGTTGAACCGGGATCAATTAAAGCAGTTATATCAATATCAGTAAGAGAGAAGTACCAGTAATAACATCTAGTGCAGAAGCATCCTCACGTGCACGAATAGCATGAGTTATGGTTGGTGCTCGTGCTTCAGATCTTTTTTAAGGATTATGAGGTGGTCTACCTCTTGTAACGGGGTTGCTCGGTCTTGAAGTTTGAACGGTATCTTTTTCAAGTTTCTCCGGGCAGTCTCTAAGATAGTGGTCAAATGAACCACATCTAAAATAAGCTCCGCTTTTCATTCTACACTCCCTAAAATGTAGCTTATTACAGTGCTTGCATCTGGGCTTAGTATTTCTAACACTACCCGCACTTACTACAGATGTAGCCTAAGATCTTGGACTGGAGCGTCGGATACCCCTGTCTCTACCGGAGTATCCCGCAAAAGTAGTAGAACGGTCATGATAATTCTTTGATTTCTTCGAGGCTGACTAGTATAACTTTCTCGTAAATCTTTTACTTGAAGTTCAGGCTTCAATCTCAGCTTGTCTTTTCTCTTTACTCAACTCTTCAGCTTTATAAGCTCGATCCAGAAGTACAACGAATTATTTCAACTTAAGAATCCGACCAATAATTTTATGTCTTCATTTAAGCCATCTTCGAACCACTTACACATTACGGTCTCAGTCAGACTGCATTCTCTTACATATTTACTCAGTTGAACAAATTCCCATTCATATTCAGACACTGTCATGTGACCTTGTTTAAGCTCCAAAAATTCTTTACGTTTCTGATCAAGAAACCTCTGACTGATATATTTCTTTCTGAACTAAATTTTAAAGAATTCCCAAGTAACCCTTGCTTTTCGCACAACAGAAATTAATGTATTCCACCACTGATACGCTGAATCTTTTAATAGAGATACTACATATTTAAGACATTCAGCTGGCGTAAATGATAGTTCATCTAGAACTCTAATAGTGTTTTCTAACAAGAACTCAGCTCTTTCGGGATCATCTTCAACTGTAGCTCTGAATTCTTCTGCCCCATACTTACGAACTTTATCAACAAGAGGCTTACCAGTTCTAATAAGTTCTGTACCTTGATGCATATCAAGGACCGATTAGAAATAAGAGGGGGTGGAGGTTGTTGTACAGCCGGATTTGTTGTTACATACTCAGTAAACCATTCATTCATCATTTGGAAGAAGGGTTCTTTAGCCTCTCCTCCTCGGCCTTCAAATATGACCTTCTACTACTCAAAGCTGCTATTTGCACAGAAGCTTGAGCATTACTTTCAGCTTCTTCGAAATTAGCTCGGTTGGATGACATTGCTATATGAAAAACATGTTTTAAAATGGTCAGCAGATATCACACTATCATAGGTTATATAATGGCATGTATAACTAGACTGTACATTCTACGTTATTCTGAGAATCGACTAAACCGTATCTCTGATACCAATAAATGTAACACCCCTAACCTATATATGCCGCCAGAATAGTGTTACGAAACATTACCAAAATTTACAGAACCAATAACAGACTTTTCATATCATTTAGCACTTATATAATAAACCAGTTGTAATCAAGCATAATGTATAACTAGACTGTACATGCTACGTTATTCTGAGAATCGACTAAACCGTATCTCTGATACCAATAAATGTAACACCCTTAACCTATATATGTCGCCAGAATAGTGTTACGAAGCATTACCAAAATTTACAGAACCAATAACAGACTTTTCATATCATTTAGCACTTATATAATAAACCAGTTGTAATCAAGCATAATGTCCCTTATTTGAGCCCTCAAGGCCTATATTACACATTAGAAGCAAGTTGGGACTAAACCAGGTACTCATAAATTTTTTTAGAAAACATCAAAAATTTTCCAAGGTGTAGGAAACATACACCCATGTGGTCAGGTTGTGTGACTCACATGATCAAGAGAAACGCCCATGTTTCAGGACGTGTGGACATTCGAAATAGGGACACACAGCTGTGTCCCAGCCTGTGTCCAAATTTGGGAGCTCACTGACTTGGGTTACACGGTCAAGCCACATGCCCGTGTGCTACGCTGTGTAAACATATTGACTTGCATTAATTAAGGTGCGGGAGTCACACGACCAAGCCACACGCCCATGTACTAGGCCATGTGAGCATTATGTTTGGAATTTTAATTAGATACAGGGGACACACGGCCATGTCACCTGCCTGTGTGAATGAAATAGGCCATTTTTCTAGCCATATTTCTCATCCAATTTGTATTCAACCTACATCAACAATTTTGCACATTATCAAGACATAATAAAGTATTCAAATCAAGCCAATATCAAGTCTTAAATATGATATAATATCACACATAACCAAGTATACAAACTTACCTACTTACCAAATACACATATGCATATTTAATCCTCATTTCACTTTCATTCATTCACCCATACACACACATCAAATTGATGAAACCACATACATATATATGTACATCAAAATGTACCAAATAGCCATACCAATGGCTATTTTCAGCCAAACATTTACATGCCATCATTGGCCAAATTTAGCCTATACATGCCATTATAGCCAAAATTAATTTACTATTTATACCGAAAGGGCCGTTGGATAATATGATGTGGCTCCGACCAGCTTTTAACCTTAATAAGCTTCCAAGTACTATAAAACAGAGGAAATAAGACAGAGTAAACATTTAATGCTTAGTAAACATGGAAATTAACTTACCATTTAATAACATTTAAGGTAAGTATATAAGAAATATCCAATTCACTTGGCCAAAAGCCTAAACACATATCCTCATCATGTTAGCCATCTAAACACATATAATAACCGTAAACATAGTTGAACATAGTCACCAAGCAATTTCCATACATTTTCTTATAACAGAATATTGCCCGTTGAATCATTTAAAGTATCGATGGATACACGGGTACTACACACAAAGTGTACTAATTTGTATTTCATAAATTTCAAAATTTTTCCAAGAATTTTCCATCTTTTCAATTTAGTCCCTAAATCACAATTTCATCAAAATTCTCTTTATAAAATTTATTTATTTACCAACAACCTTTCATTTTCTACCATAAAACTTCTTAATTCAACTATACTCATCCATGGCAAAACCCTAGTACTTCAATAATTTTACAAATTAATCCCCGAGATAGCTAGATTAAGCTATTACGATCTCAGAAATATAAAAATCATTAAAAACGGTACAAGAATTCATGCCTAATTAAGCCAAAATAACTTGCTTGAACTCAACACCCATAACTAGGATTTCCATGTCTTTAATTTAGGAAAATGATGATCTTATATTTTTTCTTTTATTTAATATTACTTTAATCCTTAATTTCCAAAACTAACCTTATTAATTTGCTATATTCCATTGATGACTAATCATCCTTATCTACTAACTCCTCTAAATGGTCTATTTTCCATATAAAGACCTCAAATTTTGAATTCCATAGCTATTTAGTACCTTTAGGTACTTGAATTCAACTTTTGCATTTTATGCAATTTGGTCCTTTTCATCATATTAAACATGTAATCGGTAAAATTTCTTATCGAAATTTTCATATGATATTCCTATCATACAATAAACCATAAAATAATATTAAAATAAATTTTCTTTTTGACTCCGATTTGTAGTCTCGAAACCACTGTTCTGATTTCATTGAAAACGGGCTGTTACACATTTGCTTAGATTCATTCCAAATGTGTTTTTAATAAGTTTATATATTCTTAATTTTTATAAAATATCATGTTTTTTTTTTGTTTTGGAAGTAAAATATATACAATTTTGAAAATTTTAAATATATAAATTAATAATAAAATTTTAAATCAAGAATGAAACCGAACAAAAGGGTAAAACTAGACAAAAGGTGTTTTTAATAATTTATATATTTATAGTTTTATAATTTTATTTCTTTATATATTTTTATTTTGTATAAATGTATGTATTATATTTTTTAAAATATTATAGTTTTTATATATTTTAATTCTACCTACTTTATATTTTTATATTTTATATATTTTTCAACTAATAATAACCTAAAAACTAATATTTTGTAAAAAGAATTAAAAATATATAAACTTACTAAGAAAACATATTAGAATGAATCCGGATAAATATTTGTTCAGGTTTATTTTTAATGTCAAAAGAATTTATAATTTTTATTAATTTATATATTTTTAAATATTTTTTATTTTTATTTATATTTGCCACGTGGCATGTTAAGATGCTACCACTTGTTACCATCGGATTGGCTATTAGTGCCACATCAGCACAAATTAATGGTGTTAGTGTTGATATACCAACCTGAGTGATGGAATAAAAGTTCAAGTGCCAACTAGTTAGAAAAAAAGTTAGATACCAACTAGGTACTTTTGGACTAGTATAGAGGGCAAAATATATATTAACCTTCTCTACATCTATAAATTGTCCCTTTTTTGTTTATTTGTCTCTTTTAATCGTTTGTAATCATAATTATTATGCTTTCAAAACTAAAAATTTGTTTGATACTTTGACTACTAAACCTGTTTAATAAAAATAATTATACCCAACAATTGATCCTTACATAAAGCTCACCTCGCAATTAGATTCAATTAGCTTGATGAAGCTTGCTTATGAAGCTTGCTTAAGACAAGGTCATCTTCACATGACCTCACCTTTTTAACCTTAAAATAACTATAGTCACATTACGTCACATCTTAAAACTCCAAGACCAATCAAATCATGTCACTTCTAGCCGCATCCTAAAAGAAGTTTCTTTTGATTCTAGAAGCAATTTAGCCCTATAAGGTAATTATCATGTAAAATAGACCTACATCAAGTTCCTTCTCCTTTGTGTAAGCTCCTCCAACCCTTCAAGAAGGCTAAGAGCTCTTCTCATATATTAATACTTTTCCCAAGTCTTGACTCTTCTCCACTCTTCATAAACATTAGTAGTGGCTCGTGGCACTACCATGGTGTGAACCATTCACAAACCCCTCAACAGATTTGGCATCAATAATTGGCGTTGTCTACGAGAACTCAAACAAGAATTCATGGCTTTATCAAAACAAGATATCCTTAGAGAGCACAAAAACGAAACCAACTATGCCCAACATCACCAACATGACCAAAACCTCTATGACAAGCTGTTCCCTGATTTCCTCCATTGCAATAATCGTTACTTTGAAAAGAGAATGGGGCAGGTAAATGGGGCCTTCGCCTCCTTAGGATTAAAGAATAACCTTTCCCCTCTTCATTGTTAGAAGTCATCAAAACAACCAAAGGAATAACAAAATAAGCTACCATAACACTAAAACCTTCACTTATATTTGCGACTTCCCCAACAAGACCAACAACCACATTATTATAATTATCTGTCATACTCTAAATCTTTATTTCTTTAGCAAGTCTAACAACATGTTATATTGCAACAATTGCAAAGGAGCTCTCCCCGCTTATCTTCTTAGGCTTCTTGGGTGACATAAGACTTGGTCCAAATGAAGGAGTAGTTCAATAAGCTCACTCACCATGATGACAATGTCTGTGTTCCATCAGATGTAACTAGGATATAACAACATTTGCAGATCTTATCTTTATACATGTTACAAAATTTTGAGACACTACTGACTCAAAATCAACGCATGTCTCAACTTGCAAGTAATGATATGATAGACTACTCCACTCTAAATTCGTCACCATTTAGGCTTAATGGTTGCTTACTTCTAGATAAGAATGATGTTGGAAAAAAATCTGGTTTGAAAATTATTTTCTTGCACAATAGAAAATTAAAATTTTGAAAACCGATCCGGTTGTGATATTTATAACAATAAACCTTTACAGAAATTGAATGTGTTTTCGGCTAGACGGATTCTTGTTATTCTCGGCTTTTAACCAAATGACCTTCTCTGTTATTCAAGTACCACAAACTCCTTTGAGTGTGGGCTCGAACGAATTCGAATCAAACAAAAAACCAGAAATAATTTACTTTAATTTTAGCGGGAAAATAAATCTCACTTCAATAAAAACAGGAAGGATTGTTATTCGGGAAAGTAGAATTTATACTTAGAAAAAAATTCTCACTATTTTTCGGTAGAATAACAATATTTCAAAGTTATACGTATAGCCTTACCAGGGCCATCTATTTATAGAGAGAAGAAGTGAAACCCTTGTTAAATTAGTATAAATCTATTTCAATAGAAAAACAAAATCCTAATCTAACTAGGATTAGAGGGCGGCAACCCTAGTTAATTATACTAGGGTTTGTCATCCCTAGTATTAACATAGGGGCTTTTAGGCCTCTCCCGTATTGTGTCCAATTCTAAGTGTTTTTTGGACTTTTAACCAGTACTTTATAATTCAACCCAACCCAATACATTTTTTTCTATTTCTTAAAATAAAATTAATTTTCTAATTAAATAATTTTATCAACCCGATTCTAATTCGTTAAAATCATGATAACTTTCTTGTAAAATAATTTATGAGAAGATATTTTTAATATTTATACATTCAATGGATTCACAATGACCAATTAATTAATTCTATTTTCAAACTTCAATTATTCAATTAATAATTTAAAAACCATAACTTAATTTTTCAAGTCATTTAAATTTAGAGAAAATCACATTTATTTCCAAATATTTCTCATTTCTCTAACTTTACCATTTCTATCCATTTTGTACATTTGATCTAACATTCAATTCATTTCTAGTTTCAACGAGCTAGTGAAGAGACTGATTGGATATATGTGATTAGGGTTCAAATGATTTATAATTAAGTTCTAGCTTTTCTCTTATAAATTATAAACTCATTTAGTTACGAAGTCATTCCACTATAGTATTGTGATTGAGCTCTCCCTAATGACATACCGTTACGAAAGCTACTCAATCAATGTTCATCCAATAACATTGTCATAAGTATGTTACTCTCATAGGATATCCTTAATCTCTTTGAGATAAATCCGCTCTCCCAATATGGATCCTATTTTATCTCATGGTAATCATTACATTTTCCTTAATGAAAAGTCAATTACTATCAAATAATAATCAAGTCATCCATTACAAAGACGAACGATCCATGGCAATGTTTACTTTTAATCTATCATATAATGCCAATTGGAGGATATTATTTACCCGTGTCTTGAGCTATGAATTTCACAATTTTGAATGATGCTACATATTTTAGAAGTCGTATACCCAATACACCAACTTTCAGTTCCTTATCTATTTGAACTCAGGCTTTTACTTACATTAAATTTTATGAGTCACGCATACATAGTCCATCATCCACTCATGTAACATCTCTAACCAAATTCGTCGCCAGATTAGGGTTATGAAGCATTACTGATCAAAACACAGTTCAGAACAATTATTCAATACAATTCAATCACAAAGTAATATAATCTCATTTACAATTTTTTTTTACAAGTCAAATTCATATATTTGAAACACATAGTCAACCAAAATCAATCATACTTTTCTAGTCATTTCATATATATGAATCATGCTTAATATTCAACTATATCAATATCATTTATCTAATCAAATTACTAACCAACCAACAATCATCAAAATCATAGTGCACGTGCTTCATAAATACAAAGTCCGAACCATGTGACCATCAATTACATGGCATTCGAATACCTAAATCATAATCAAACATAATTCATCTCATAAACTGAGCATACATTAAGACATCCTTTAGTATAATTTCATGCTATTAACTAAATACTAAACATACCAATTCCACCATTCAATATTAAGCTAAACATAATATTTCTTAACCTAATACAAACATCAACATGTCACTTATAACTATATATATAACCAATGAAACATACCTAAAACATAGTCATTAGTCACCATTTAGAATCGTACCTAAATAAACAATACACAATCAATATATATATTCATCATATAACCTATAGGAACATACATCGTAAGTCAAAAAAAATACATCCATCATTTACCTCATTACTCAAAATAAATTATTTGACCATTCACCACACAAGATATACCATATAACATACTTCCAAAAAGAGCTAATTACATGGCCCAATATACACGCACATTAGCATCATTATCAAGCCATTTTCGTATGGCTATATATATACAGATCAAAATGAACCATATCGAAATTAACCTATACATGCCATACGTCAAAGGTACAAACTCTTAAAGTATCGAAATAGCGATCGACAGTGTGATAATGTTCCTTGATGATCCCCGAACTCGAGCTAGCTTTATATATCTATAAAACAGAAAAAAAATGCACAAAGTAAGCTTTGAAAGCTTAGTGCGTCATAAGAAATAATTCATCACAAGAACACATATAATTCAATTCGAAATAGGCCAAATTTAGCTAATCTCATATACATATACAGTTATTTTTCTCATATAATCCAAATTACCACATTAAGTAACTTCACTTACCTTTTTTTTTAATGAACATATAAACCTTATACGTATCTGAATCATTTAGCTCAATTTCACATTCGGACTCGTTTTAACATTTCCTATTGAACCATTCGAAATCGTTAAGGATACTCGGAAACACATATATCACATACAATGCCATATCCCAAATATGGTCTTACATGTTATCACATATCGATGCCTCTATCCCAGACAGGGTCTTACACAAATCATATACGGTGCCAATGTCCTAGACATGGTCTTACACGTAATCTCATATCGATGCCAATGTCCCAGACATGGTCTTACATGAAACCACACCTCGAAAGTCCTAACATCATGACATACGTATCCTATACTATTCTTGTGGTTCATACGGGCTTTCGGACGTCGTAATTCAATCAATTAAAGCTCAAAACAGGTCATTCCATGCTCAGTTCAATTCGGAAACATATGTATTGTATATACAATTTAATTTAAGAACATTTATTTACTTATGAACTTACCTCGTTCGGAAACGAATGGATCGGAACGACTATTCGACAACTTTTGACTTTTCCCGATCTAACTCTGATTTCTTTCTTTCTTGATCTAAATCAATTCAAATTTAAATTATTTAATCACATATCCATTTAAATTCATCCAAAAACACATAAATGGGAATTTTTCACGTTAGCCCCTAAAATTTCACATTTTTTCAATTTAGTCCCTATTTCAGAACAATACAAAATACACATAATTTCATTAAACCGATGCTTGGTCGAATCTTCCCTAGGTCCCTAGCAGCCCATTAATTCCATTTATTTCACATTTCAACTCTGTAATTTGCAAATTTCACAAATAAATCCCTAATTTAGATTTTCATCAAAATCACTTTATAAAATATGAAAAATCTAACATCAAATATTCACATTTCATCATTAAACATCAAAGACCACATAAAATCCTCAATGTAAACTATCAAAATCTTTAACAATTTTGAAATCGAAGACCTAGGCTAACTAGTTCTAGCTGCAACGATCACAGAAACGTAAAAATCATTAAAAACAGAGTTAAAACCGTACCTATTTGAGCAAAAAACCATGGCCAAATGTCAAGCTCTTAAATGGCTATTTTAAACCCTATTTTCAATTTTAAATGGATGGAAGATGATGATATTTGGCTTTGTTTTATTTATTATTAACTTAATTACCTATTTACCCTTTTACCCTTTAAAAACATTAATAATAACACCAATTGCCACTTCACTATCATCCACTATCTCATAAATGGAATATTTACTACATAAGGACCTTCACTTTTAAGTTCTATAGCTATTTGATACCTTTAGCTTATAGAACACAACTTTTATGCTTTACGCGATTTAGTCCTTTTTACCGAATTAAACACTTAAACGAGAAAATTTATTTACGAAAATTTCACACAACTCTAATATCATTATTTAAATATTAAAATAATAATAAAATAAATTTTACAACCTCAGATTTGTGGTTCCAAAACCACTGTTCCGGTTTAGCAAAATTTGGGTTGTTACAACTCAAGATTAAGGTATGTTACAATTTAAATATCACAAGTGAATAAATCCATAAACGGATTCATAATCTATTCTTCTTGGGTCCAATCCGATGTAATGTTAGTCCAGTCAGTCACATCTATGTCTCTATCTTTTGAGAGTTATCTGCTTCGATGCCTAAAACAAGGCATCTCCCCAATTGGATTTGATATGCGACATACTAATCTTTCAATCAGTTTACTAATTTTCAATTAGACTAAGGAAATGTGTAGGTTTTTCTACTAATATAAGGACATGTTTAGGTTCATCTACCAATATAAGTTGTCTTTTTGTATTACGATCCGACCACGTCATACCACTTTGTATTAGTTTAAACATTAGACAACCAGTGAGCCAATATTTTTCTTTATTTTACTTTACATGCAAAAACCACATGGAGACAATATACAAAGGATATTAATGCAATTCATGAATAATTTTATTAACCAATTTGTTCAAAAAAATTACGAGTGTAAATAGACGAAAATATTACACTTAGGGCATTAGATCCAACAGATGACACCATAACTAATTATTAAATGAGTTTTCTTTCTTTACTGTCATATTTTTAGTTCCTTTTTTTTGTATAGATCATGCATTTCTCACATTGAGAACAATGTGATTTTAAGTTTGGGAAAAGAAGTACACTTTCATTATTTTTAATTACTTAAGTTGCTTGTTTTCAAGTGTCTTTTTTGTTATTTTCATTTGCTTTTGATTGTTTAAAGTTAGGATATTTTAGTGAATAAAAGAAAAATATGTAAGAAAAAGAGATCAACTAGTTTTAATTGATGATGATACACCATGCCATGTTTTAAGATTAAGAGATAGTTTTGCATTATTCAAGTTTTATATTATTTTTCTACAATTGATTTCCCTAAAACTTTGAGCACTTATTCAAATTAGTAGTTAGCTAGAGATTGATTACATGTGTGTAAATGGTATTAAAATTGAACCTAGAATCTGTCTTGAGGTGAAATTTAATCGAAGGAATGATTTAAGCTATCTTTGGATCATTTGAGATTTCAAGCTAACGTTACATATATAAATATCCTCAGTGCTCATGATTTGAACATTTATAGGCCCTTTTCTTTGTTTATTCACCTATTTGTTTAAATGTTTGATTTATAGCCTAGGCAAATTAAGGCTTAGTGCTTAACCCTTCTCAGTCCCTTTTTTTTTACTTTAAGTATTCAGTGCTTGAATAGATTCATTATTTTAGCTTAAAGTATCAATTGGAATAGCTAGAGACATGAATATGGATTTTTTTTTGTGTGAAAGATGATAAAACATGATTTTTACTTTTTCTTTGTAATTTTTTCTATTTTATTTCATTTGATTATGTATATTCATTCCATTAAAAGAGGAAAAGAATAAAAGCACAAAATCAAAGAGAAATAGAAGTGAAAGCACATATTATTATTAGAAAATCAAAAGTAAACGGTTTCATTGTGTCTTTAAATGAATGTTTCTTTTATTTAGTTAGTTTCTTTTGAAAATTCATTTTAGTTGTTTCGTTTGTAATCATGCTTTATTTTAAAGGTTGGAGAGATAAAGAAGTAAGTGAAAAAAGGGTGGAGTCGAAAATGAATTGAGTGCTTAATTTAAGGAAGTTGGAGAATGACAATTTTAGTTGATATTCATCCATGAGTAATTAGTGCTTAAGATTTCAGCCTAAATCAAATTTTATACATGCTTTAGCTTGAGCCAATTTTACAAGCCAAATGAAGTGCTATTGATCTTTAACTAAGTTTTATCCTACATTAATGGAGACAGATTGAACGACAAGCTTATAGGACTTTTTATTTGGCATAAATGTTGAAAATACCCTCAATGTTTTTGGGTTTGAGCCCTTAACCTTTTTTTAGTATTGACACATTCAACGTTACGATTTTTCAGAAATCAGCCCAATTTTAACAGGAAATGTGAGTTGATCGCCGATCAAATTACAGGTCTACTAAGTAGCCTATGTGGCGTGTCACATAAGCACAAGGTGACGTTATCTATAAACAAAATTGTTAACCATTTTTTTCATTTTGTTTCAATCTTCTTCTTTCTTATCCTCTTTCTCTCTTCCCCTCTAACTACTGTCGCCATTATGTCCAACCTCTACCGCCGCCCCCTTCCTTCTCACTCCTCACTGTTCCAACCCCCACTACCTTTCCCTTCCCTTTCACTCCTCACCTTTGTAAAAAGCAAAAGGAGGACTAATTGTTGTAACCCCTTTTAGGGTTTTGGTTTTCTTTTAAATTAATAAAAAATCAAACATTGCTTTGTTTGGTTTAAGGTTGCTTGCTCTCGATATATTTGATACCCTTCTTTGCTTTTCAATTAATCTATCCATTTATTGTTTCACCTTCTCTAATTTTCTCAGGAACCAAATAGGGGAAATTTGGGTTCTTGTTCTGAAAATTTCATGACTTTCAATGATGATAACAATGATGATGAGGGATGAAAAGTTGAGAATTTTACTTACCTTTCTAGGGTTATTGGTTGTTGTTTTTCTCAAATGGGTTGGCCCTTTTTTCATGGATAAGGTTAGTACCTTTTTTTCATTTCTAGTTTCATGCCTTTGTTGCATTGCTCTGTTTATGATCTATGTGGATTGTTAATGGTTAGGTTTATTCTGGGTTTTCTTTCTTTTCCTCAAATTTTGTCAATAGGATGAAAGATAGGTGCACGCACAAAAAGCTTGTTCCGATGGCAGTTGATAAGGTAATGGAAGTGAAAGGGTTTCCTAGTAGGTGGAAGATGATAATTTTGGAACTGGAACGACTCCCTTCATGCTTATTGAACTTGTTGACCCATTCTTGCTTTTCGAAAAATGCTCTTTGTAAGTAACAATTGCATGTTGTTTCGAAGACATTGAAGGAAGTTATTGAATTGGTGGATTTGTGCTTGAAAGAGAAGTATGAGGGGAAGCTTAAGAAGATTGAAACAAAATAATAATAAAAATGTTAAACAATTTTGTTTCTAAATGATGTCACCTCGTGCTTATGTGGCATGCCACATAGACTACTTAGTTGACCTACAGTTTGACTGACGGTCAACTAACGTTTATCATTAAAATTGAGTTAATTTCTGAAAAATCATGACGTTGAAAGTGTCAATCTAAAAAAAAGAGATTAAGGGTTCAAACCCAAAAACCTATAAATGTTGAGGATATTTTCAAAAATTATGCCTTTTTTTTAATTTTTATAACATTTACCTCATTGTAATGTTGCTCAACTTAATTACTAAATTTGAAATGTTTACACATCGAAGCTATCAATTGTAAGAGATAATTTAAAATTTTGAAACTGCTTAACTTAATTTTGATATGAGAGGCTTAAGGTAATTCCTAAATTTAAGTTGCTCTAAGGTTTCATTTGGTTTTAAGAAATTGAAGTTGTTATTTTCTTGGAAAACAGAAAATATTGAATAAAACGTTGGAAATTTTAAAATGATTTTTAGAAAATAAAAAATTATATTTATTGTTTTCACTAAAAAAGCTATGTAAAACTAAAATGATGAAAACAATAATTTTAACTTTAAATAAAATGATTCTAGTTCAAACTCGTATAAATATACACAAAAAATGCTAACAATTTTTAAATATTAAAATTTTCATATATCGATTATAGAAAATAGTTAGCAGAAGTGTTCTCGTTATCGAAAACATTTTTTATTTTTATTTATCAAATATATTTTTAATTTTTAAAAATTGAAAATGATTTTTTTTGAAAAATCAGATAGAGCCTAAGTTTGGGATGTGATCTAATAGTTTGGACTTTAGCAGTAATGATTGTTGTAGGATAATGTCATCATATCCTATGTGTTTGACATTTTAAAAGAACACATTTGAAAAATAATTAAAAAAATAACAGCATTTAGGGAAAAATATGAACAATAATCCATTAAAAATCTCTTGATTCAATGTTAGCACTTACAAATTTTCATTCATCTTAGGACCTATTTTAAGTTTTGGTTGGACTGACATATGAGGAGGATGTAATTAACTGGAAAACATAAAATAAATAAAATATCATATGAGAATGGATTGTTGGTTCACCCCCATTTGAATGAATGTTCCATTTTATAGTGCAATGATAGCATTTATGATTAGGCCAAACAAAACTCTAGATTCCTTTTTCATTTGATTTAGGCATTCCCAATCTGACTTTGCTTTTCTCAAGTTAGATTTGGCTTGCCATCTTCATATTTACAATCGCTTATGCATCTCACATATGTGGGTAAAGTTACTATGGAGGTGCTTGTATTAAAGGGTGTTTGCTTTACCTAATTTTAGATTACATTTCATAATAAGATTTCCGGAATGCAACATTACGGGTGGAATGTGAGATTATTTTGTGTTGTTCATTTGGCTGTAATGTAATATTTAGGTGTTTGGTTGATGAAATGTAAGATTACCTATAAGTACATTTTATTTAATCGTCATTGTTATAGATTTTTTTTTTAAATAAGTTTAATTTCTTTAATTTTTTTAGTCCCAATTTCCAAAATTTTTTGATAAATTGTTACAATCTTTTTTTATTACAATTTATATATATTAATTAGTAAATATATTGTGTTGAAATAAATTTATAAATCATAATTGTAATAATTTATGAAAATGATTGCAACACCAACCATAATTAATATATTAATAAATAAATTATTAAATAAAATATAATGATTAAAATTGTATTGTATGATATCTACTTGTTCACTATTGCCAATTGAGTCTTAACTCGACTAGCATTGGCATTGTTGCCAGTGCAGGATGACATGGGTTCGAGTGTGCTAAAACGCATTATCCTCTTATTTAAGAGTTGGGGAGGTGTTATGGGTAGTTCTAGCAATTGTATAAAAAAAAAAGTAGATATGATAAAAACTTATAATGAGATTGATGTTAAAAAAACAGACTTGTACACTATTAAGAAAAAATATTTTTTTTAATTAGTCTTAACCTTTATTTAAGAGAAAAAACTGAATTGATTAGAACGATAAAAAAAACAAAGGGCAAATTGGTCTAAAATTTAATATTACACTCATATCTAAGATTATCTAAGGAATGGACCGTAATAAGATGACATAGTATATTACGAGATAGCCGAAAATTTGAAATTCAAACACCATAATCTCATTCCAAAGTGTAACATTATAGGTCGTAATGTTACATTCAACGAACCAAACACCTCCGAAGTGTCATATTGCATTTTGCTTCTTCTACTCGAAAAAAAAAAAGAGTAAATGTCCCTGTACAATAGATCAAAAAGTAAATTGGTCATTTTTGTTAAAATTTTCATCCATTTCTATTGTTAATAACTGGTATGACTGACAGAATAACCAAATAGTGACATGTGTTGTGCCACTTATACTTCATGTTGACGTACAGATGCTAGTTTTTATCAATGGAAATAGATGAAATTTTTAACAGAAAGACAAATTTACTCTTTGATCTAATGTATAGTGACTAATTTGCTTATTTTTTTAGTAAATAAGACAAAATGTAATCCGATTCATAATATAAGTACCTCAATAATATTTTTAGAGATGAGTGCTTATTTTTATCAATTTTCTTGCTTTCTTTAAATAGTAATAAATTTTAATAATGTACAGAAAAGACAGTATTAATTGTAGGTAGAAATTTGCAAGATCAAAATTTAAGGAAAAAAAAAGAAGAAAGAAGATGACATATGAAAGAACTTGAGATCTTCATCATGTGATATCACCGTCTTTTATTTCTATTAAGGTAACTTAACAAACGGCGATCCGACTATTCTCGTGTTATTATTTTGGTTATTTAATTTTAAATTTTTTAATTTAAATATTAATGTTTGAATTCATTCTTATTTTCATCGTCGTTAAATTGATAAAAAATTTTCTAACTAGTATAATAACACATTTAGTTCTTAATATTTACATATTTTATCAATTTGATCCTAATTCTAAATAATTCAATAAATTTAACCATTTACATTTATAAATTCTATCAATTTAACTCTCAAACTTCCTAACCAAAACTTTTAACTTTTAAAATAGAGGCGTTCGACATCTATAAATTTGTAAAATGCCAAAAAAAAAAAAAGAAACACACATCTAGCCCGTGCAATTTATCCTAATAGTTGGATATATAATTAATTGATACATGAATTTGATTATATAAATCAATTAAAAATATATTTGTATGATTTTGTATAAATTTTATAATTGATATTATATTTAAGTTTAAATCATTTTATATATTTTGTAATTCAATATCTTATTTGATAAAATTAATGTATTAAATCATTATTATATATGATATATATAATTTCCTAGATTAAATATATATGAAAAACGTTTATAAAATTTATTAATTTTTATTTATGAAATCTATTTATAATAAACATTTTTTATAAAAGTCTTTATAAAATTTGTTTAATTTTTTAGAAACTGTTTTAAGTTTTTTAAAAGTTTAATTTTTATTAATCTGTTTCGAAAATATTTTTGTTTTACATAGGTTAAATTTAAATTCAAGCATTCACTTAAAAATTTAAATTATTGTAAATTTATTAATTGTTGGATGGCTACCAATGTAATTATTCTAAAAAACACTTAGAAACCATATCTATAAACTACAAAATGATTAAATATATTTTGATTAATAGTCGCATATTTAGCCCATGCATTGCATGAGTATATTTTATTGTACGGGATATAAAAGGGTGTCTTTGTTTTCTTGAGATATCCCTTGTATTGCTTACTTAATCATATGGATTAAAAATTTAATATCTAAAATTTTGAGTTTGAGCGTTGTAAATTAAAAAAGAAAATGTTTTATTGGGTTACTTTGATACCAATATAGAGCCTCTTACCATTTGTTTTATTGGACAAGTGTTTTTTTTTTTTTTTTGGTAGGGGGTGGTTTACAAATTTATTGATGTAGAGTTTCTCTCTTTTAAAAGTTGAAATTTTTTATTAAAAGTTTTTGAGAATCAAAGCTTGTAAATTTGTAAATGCAAAAGGTTAAATTTATTGAATTATTTAGAATTTGGATCAAATTGATAGGAAACGTAAGTATTTATTATAACAATTAGAATAAGATTTTTGTGCAGGTACCATACCAAAACATGAATGAATTGGATAGTTAAAAAAAAAGGGTTGAACTGTTACACCAAAAGCTTACTCATCTTAATCTCCACCTTCGACACGTGAATTCTGAAACTAACACCATTTTTCATTCTTTTCAGTACTTTCCAATGCAAACATCATAGTTGATAAACAAGGGGATTTTTTACACCACACAGATGGCAATGATTATGAAGCTTATACATTTGATTCTCCACCCAAAGCTGGGTTATTTTCAAAAGATATGCTTCAACAACAGAGCTTATCCATGCTTGAATATGACAACTCAATAACTTGATGTAAACTTTTTATTACCATAAATCAAAAGCAGAGACATTGTAAGTTAGAGCATATACAGCAATTAACTACGAAGCAAGGAAAAGCTCCAATTGGGATTCATTTTCTTGATCAATCACATCAAGGAAAACCGGATCAACGGTAACATGACACTCCACGTGGACTTTAAACCTATGTTCCCACCATAACATCTTAGCGGTGCCGCTAATCTCCACCTTAGCATCCAGCGCCATCTCTCTTTTGGCCACGTCCGCGAAAAACTTACCCGCGTGGTGAGCCAACTCTACCCCGTCCAGACGAGCCGGTAGCTCCAAGACCCGGCAAGAGCGGGGCGGTTGGGACCCGGCTTTGACATGAGCTTCCCCAAGGAAGGAGCCGTTGTAGAAGATGGACATGGCGGTGGAAGAGTAATGGATGGGGGTGATGTTGGGGTTGGTGACGTGGACGGTGAGGGTTAGGTCGGCGTTGATGTTGGAGAGGTTGATCTTGAAGGAAGTGAGTTTGATGGAGATGAGGTGGAAAGTTGGGTCTTTGGGTTTGGCACTGATGAGAGCGGCGGCCGCCGTGGCCGAGGCTGCTCCGATTAACGCGGAGGTCCAACTCCAATTTACCTTTTTAGCCGTGGGTTGTGGTGCAAGCTCCATTGATTGGAGTGAGGGATTAGGGAAGGTACAGGGCGATGGATGTGCGTGAGGTGAAATGACGTAATTATCCACACAAAGGTTGGCTGGCTTTCCTTATTTATCAGGGTCTTGGATTTTCATGAGGAGATGGAATCAAGTTCCGCAATTATCTCATCGATCCTAGAGTTTTTAATTGAATCTTTTGTAATTTAAATTTAATTTATTAGTAGTAAATCTAAATATTTATTAAATTTATATATAATTTTTTGGTTATCGATAGAAATTTTGGAAAATGCTACAACATTATTTAGTCATAAATTTTAATTGAATCTATCGTGTGACCAGGTCGTATGACAAAACTTAGACCGTGTGGCTCATAAACATGGTCATGTGGCCAAATCGTATACAAATCGAAATATGGGTCACACGGTTGTGTTCCAACCAATGTGTCCGCCCGTGTCGCAAACTGTGTGTATATTCGAAGTAAGGTCATACGGCCATGTAACAGCCTGATGCCGTGTGGAAAATCCAGCACATAAAATCAATAAGACACATGGCCGTGTTATGAAGTGCCTAACTAATATCATACACATTATACAATATCTTTACAACTATGCAATTTAACACCTTTTCATTAATAATCATTCAATCATCTGATTCCAATTCAAATTCACATCTCAATAATAACATTTCAAAAGGCTAACTCACCTTATACATATATATACTTTACCAAATGATGCAATGTACAAAAGCAACATTTTAAATAGTTTGGATTATAGAAATACAAACTATAAACTCCGAGCTATTCGTCGACAACCTTGTCTTTTCTTTTCTTTTTTCGAAAAATCTGGGTCGACGTTAGCTACAGAATTAAACAAACAATACATTTCATTAATACACAAACAATTTCACATTCAATTGCTAATTTATATAACTTTTGCACTTTAATCAATCTAGTCCTTAAATCGGGACTAGCCTAACTTCCACATTTAACCTCAAATTTTTATACAAATTTCACTGTAAGTCAAATTTAACTCTCTATTTCTTATTTCTACCCCTAAATTTCAAAATTTTCATAATTTGATCTCTATTCCCCAAAATCAACAATTAATTTCACAATTTAGTCATTTTTCACTTCTAACCTAAAAATCTATCAAATTAGTCCCTAAAGTTTTAACTACTCAACAATGGTAACATCTAAAATCTTAAGCAGTACTGAAAAATAGGACATGGGTTATCTAACTCATAATATCAAGATCCCAAAAACATAAAAATTACAAAAAAATGGACTAAATTGACTAACCAATTCAACCTTAAAAAATCAAAACCCTAAGTCATTTCTCCCATGTTCTTCTTCCCATCTTTGACATGCAAGAAAATGGAAAAATGCTAAGTTGTTCCCCTTTCTCCCCACTATGCTACTTGTTTTCATTTTATTTTTATTTCATTTACTCATTATTATAACTAAGTATTATAATATAATATATATTACATATACTACAAAACATAACCAGCCATCATTAAAACATATCAATAATGATATATTTATTTTACGAGTCCTAGATATTCAATTTCTATTTATAATTTCTTTAAAAATCTTACTTTATTAACTTACACAATTTAGTCCTTGTACTCCAATTAAACACTATTTTGTCAAATTTACCTATTCGAAAATTCAATTCACTTCTAAGATATCTTTGAAAATATTTAATAAAAATATTTACGAGTCAGTTTTACGAAAACGGAGTCCTGTAACCATACTTTCTATTATTTTGGGTCGTTACATCCATGCCATCATGTCCTCATTTCGTGGAGATTTGCAATAATGCTGGAACTAGTGGTGATCTCATGGTGAAACAATTGGTCTGGTCACTAAAAGGAAATGTCTTCGACTAATACACTAACCTTGATCCTAGAACAATTGACAATTGGGAACAACTTAAATGTGAATTTCTCAACAGATTCTACAGCACTTGTCGCATTGTAAGCATGATCGAACTTACTATCGCACAATAGTAGAAAGATGAACCAATCATTGACTACATCTATAGTTGGAGGAATATAAATTTGAACTGCAAGGAAAGATTGTCAGAATCTTTAGCCCTCGACATGTGTATCCATGAAATGAACTGCGATTACGCTACATTCTTCTAAGCATTAAGCCAAAAACCTTTGAAGAGTTAGCCACTCAAGCTCGTGATAGGAAGTTGAGTAAGGCAATTTCTGGAAATCTAGAGCCTTCATTCCAAGATCCGAAAAAGGACAATAAGAAGAAACTCACAAAAGGGGACAAAGTGAGCAATCTATGGCTATAAACTCTAAGCCTCTCAAGGTGTCTTTGAAATCCAAGCAATCTTCTTAATCTCAAGACAAAAGTAATCTTCCCATTAGGTGGTTTCCCATTGCCACCATTCTTATCATTTTCACCATTACCATTTTTATCTTATTTTTCCTTATGGTCTCCCCTACTATTGCCCATCTCTTTGGGCTTAGAATACTAGAACTTGTCTTTTCTTGGGCCAAGCTCGACAAAAGACTCTGCCTCGACCATGGCTTTGGTAAACTCTTTGACCCCTAGCCGATACAGCTCTTGTTTTGCCCAAGGCTTCAAAACTCATCCTTGAACCGGTAAAATGGCTCATTCTCACTCAAATCAAATATTTGGAGTAACAACTCAATGAACTCCCAAACAATGCATTATTGCATAAGTCGATGCAACTTATCCCGAGCTTTTTCCTCGACATATTATGGGCAAAACTACTTCCTAAATTCATCCTAAAACTCCACCAAAGTCTCAATAGTGGTATCGCTTCGTCTCTCATCAGTGAACCTATGATGCCACCATAAAAGAGCGAAATCAATAAAATATTTGTAACACCCCAAACTCGGTCTAAACGTTATGACCGAATCTGGTGATGTCACATTGTAACACCCCTTACCCGTATTCGACGCCGGAATAGGGTACGAGGCATTACTAGAAGACATACATTTGCATACGTATTAAACCGAGTTACAAAATTTCATCCGAATTAAAACTTTTAAATTATTAACGTGATTTTATAATTATTTACAACATATCCTTGAAATATTATATTCATAACAAATAGGGCCTACGAGACCCGATATTTACTCATGTAATTCAAAGTTTCATTTCCATTTCATTCAATTCACAGTTTCTCATGTTCACAATTCAAATCAATTTCTCAATCCAATATATATATATATATATATATATATATATTCAATCATCTAAGAATATAATTCAAGTTACACGAACTTACCGGGCTAAATTGCGAAATACCAAAATTTAAGGACATTTTGGTAATTTTTATTTTCCTCAATTTCCACCCAATTTTGATATAAATTAATATTTCATTCAATTTATTAATTTAAATAATAAAACAATTCATTTCATACAATTTGGTCATTTTTGACATTTTACCAATTTACCCTTAAAATATTACTTTTATTCAATTTAGTCATTGAACCTAAAACATGCAAATTGGTCATTTTTAATGAGAACTCATGCTAGTTGAATAATCATTTATTTTCCTCCTTCTCCTCTCCATTCCACATCATTAATGTATAATATGCTTATATGTAACATTATCTATAATTCCACCATTTATTTATATATTAATTCAAAGCTGTCCACTTAAGATATAGTCACTAAATTATTTATATCTTGAGCTACAAAACTCCAAATTAAGATCTGCTAAATTCATATGAAACTAGACTCACATATCTTCTTACCATAAGATTTTTAGAATTTTGGTTTAGCCAATAAGTACAGTTTATTCTTTAAATTTTCCCTGTTTCCATGTTTGACAGTTCCGACCCTCTTCATTAAAATTAATTATCTCTATGTACAAAATTTGGATGATGTTTCTATTTTTTTCTATTGAAAATAGACTCATTCAGGATTTTATACATATAAAATTAAACCTCTAATTATTTTTATTCATTTTTTATGATTTTCCAAAATTCATAACAGGGGAACCCAAATTCATTCTGACCTTCTCTCTCAAAATTTATTATATCTCATTATTTACAATTCCATTACTTACACGTTTTTCTATGAGAAACTAGACTTAATAAGCTTTAATTAAATTTTTTTCATCCTCTAATTCGATTTTCACAATTTATGGTGATTTTTCAAAGTTAACCTACTACTGCTGTCCAAAACTGTTTTAGTGCAAGATGTTGATTACTAAGTTTATAACTCCTTAATTCCCTTTTTTTTATAATATTTCCCATCATTTTCACTTATTTCCCTTCACTAATATATCAATAACATAAGACTTTATTTAAGAAAACTCTACTATAACATCATTTCCATGCTTTTTCAACAATAACAAACTTAAAAATATATTAAAATCTTGATGTTCTTACCTTGTGCTATTGATTTCAATCTTTAACTTGATTTTCTCTCTCCTCCAGCTTCTATTTCTTGAATCTAACTTGACATTCTGGCTCCCCATTGTCTCCTTATTATTTTTCTCTCTTGGAAGCTATGGAAATTCTTTTGATCTCTAGGTGAAAATAGTGATTTTTTGGTGAAAAGACCAAATTGTAAAGAAAGCAAAATTTTCTTTCTTCTCTTCTCTTCTAACATTGGTTGCATGGAAAGATGATAATTTTTTCATCATCTTTCCTCCCTTTTATATTAATCATTTAATAATAAAATAATACTAAAAATCTTAATAAAATATTAATTAAATAACATTTATCTAATTAATTAATTAAAAATATCAAAAACATCATCATTACCTTCTAGAATTCTCTCTCTCTATTTGATCATTTTGCCCTTCATAATCTTTTGACATTCCATCCTTGAGTCATCACTTAATTTGGTAAAATTACAATTTAGTCCCTCAAAATTATTAATCTTTTCAATTTGGTCCTAATTCATCCATTTTCCTTAGTTTCTAGATTATTCCACCCTTAAAATATTTACACTATTGGTCCTTCAACTTTTTTTGTATTTACACTTTAACCCCTCAAATTTTGAATATTTACTCTTGGACAACAAAACTTTTCTCACTTTTGCAATTTAATCCTTTCTTGAATTAATATTTCATAATATACTTCCCAATGTTGACATACCTCAATATTACCCTTTTTATCACTTTATTTCCTTATTTTACTATATCAAGGATATTATCTTACTTTCTTACTGTATTAATTTTCTGGGTATTACAATATCTAGTAGTAATATTTACCTTAGCATGATGCCCACGGCATAAAAATATTGTTCTATCTTCCACAAGAAGTTGTTCACTTCCTTCGCGGACCTTGCCCCTTTAAACTTCTCTAGTTTGAGGACATTTATCTTGGGGTTTAGCATTGCACCCAACACCTATTTACCTACGATGGCTCTACACACAACGAGCTCTCCCTCAAGCTCCTCAATTCTAGTGTTCAAAGTCTTCTTCATGGCTTTAGTTTCCTCCAAATCCACCACCGTGAGCTCGAGAGCATTGTCCCTTATTGTCAGCTTATCCGTTGTGGAATTGAACACCCTTCACATTTCTTCCACACTGGAATCGAGAGTCTCGAACATAAATTCCCTTAGTTGCTCTTCCATCAAGTCCAACTCTGCAGTGCGTCCCTCAACTACCTCGAATGCCTCCCTTACATCCCTTATGGATTCCTCTAAATTAACCACTCAATTTTCTGAAGCCAACACCATATCCCTCGATCAGCTAGTTTTTCTAACCCTCCTACGAGTCTCTATTGGCTCAATCCGATCGTCTTCTCCTTTCGTTATCTCAATAGGGGCCTTCATACCTTATCTTGGATACCAATTATCACGGGGCTAGAACTTTAGGCTCACAATCCATGTGACCTTAGGCGATTCCTTAGCTTCGAATCTACCTAAGTTGACTTTTCTCTCAAAAGATGAGAATTCTCAAGAAAAAATTTTCAATGCACCAAAAATAAAGTGGAAGCAACTTAAAGACAAAAAAGTAACGAGAGAACAAAAAAAACCACAGGAAAGTAATAACATACCAAGTGTTTGAGTAAATGCTCTCAATAGTATTCAATTACTATCAATTGGATACAATGGGATGATTACAAATGAGGGGGAAGATTGAGCTCCTCCAGACCTAACGATACAATTTATTTTACATCGACGGTCGAGATTAAAGTCAATCTACAATTGAGATTCTTAAGGGATTTACACAATCCTCTAAGACTACAAAATCAAATCTTCTAATATTACAAATCTTTTAAGATTAGTTTTCATATTTACCATAGCAACCCTAATTTTCCTTAAGTGCTGCACTAGGCCCCAAAGCTTCAAGTAGATAGACTTTTTCACATGTTCCACGAATCGGGACAGTTCAAGTTCGTCGAATGAGTCCCATTTAATCAATTGGCCTCAATGAGGCGATCTTTTTACATTAGTCACGGGCTTTGGTCCGCAACCCGTGACACTTTATGGGTGATAAAAGGTCACCCAAAATTTGTTCTAAAGACTTCATCACTTACAATGGCGAGATATTTAAACTTAAATAGACATGTTTTAATAAATAATTTTGTCATTAGATTTTTTAAAATTAATAGATATTAAAGCATAAAAAATTAAATGAGTTTTTAATTATATATAATTGAAAAAAAGCAATTGCAAATATACTAAATACTAATCTCCTACCAAAAATAAAAGAAATTAACAAATTTTTTAGAGTTAGAATTTAAAGAGAAATTATTCATCTAAAATTCCTTCTCAAATTAGAAGTATTTTAATATATATATATTGCCATTCACCTTAAAAATCTATCTGCAAATGAATTTTATGATCGATAGTTGAATCACACCCTACCAAAGGAACATCACCACTATAATACAATCTTAAAATAACCTAATATGATATTTAGAAAATATGATCCTAAATTAGATATTTAGAAATATAGGAAAAAGAGATAGGCAAAGAAGGCCAAAATGGAGGGTGCGACCTGCACCATTAGAGCCACGGGAATGATTCATGCCCCCTCCGACAAACACAACTCTGCCTCTGTCACCTGCGCCTCTTCCTCTGCCACCAACGCCACGCCTGTTTACTGTTGTGATATTTTGCTTATCACCTAGTTTCACTGGCATTGGCAGTCCCTTGGGTGCACTTCTATTTGTAACGTTTTGTTCTTCATTGAAACATTAGAGTTAAAATTAGCAACATGCATATTAATGGACAATCAAAATGTATATATAAGACATATGCTTGTCTGTCAACCTAGATGCTCAACATCAGATATACATAGAAAATTAATATCATGAATAATAAAATCCAGGATTAAAGCACAGTTTACGGATTGATCCTAAATGTTGAGTTCTCTATATGTCAATGCACGAGAAAGAATAAAAAATAATAAATAACAAGAATATTACAATAGAACAGTAAAAAAGAAAGAATGAAGATTACATAATAGGAATGGCATTATAGCCTACCCGTGACTGCCTATTTATTGCTTAGCAACTAATGAGGAATCTTCTTGTAAGGCCGGATTTTTATTTTTTGCTTTTACTGTAAAAGCTGGCTTCCTTCACTTTGGGCTAACCCACCTTGAGAACTAGTGTGACTCCTCTTTTTTCAATTAGATTTTTTTTTATTTCACTAATTTTTTGGGTAAAGTTTAAAATTATATATAAATATTAATGTGATATATAATGTATAATTTTAATTTTATTGATAATTATATTAAATCCAAGTTTATATACAATATTATATATTTATATTAAATCAAATTTTGTGTTTGATTTTTTTAATTTCATAAATTTACTTTCTTGAAGTTCAAAATACAAAAGCAAACAATAGACATCCCAAAACCCATACCCAAAATCAATCATTAAATCATGATTGGATTCATAATTGGTATATACCTGGACCTAGATAAAATAAGGTTTTTCTAAGTACTTTTGGAAGGTTTATTTTATAAAATAATTTTAAAAATTTTATATATAAAAATGGTATGGGAAATAGATTAATTATGAAATTGAGATGCTTTTTATAATGAAGGTACCAATGATTTTTTCCTAATTTTAAAAAAATGATTTTTTTATGTGTACCACCTAACACAATGGTAGTACCGATATGTATTCTTAAAAATACATGTATTTTCAATTATATAGCTTAAAAATATGGGGAAAATATTTTTTTTATAGGTGTTGCCTAACGCATTGGCGGCACCGGTTTAATTTTTTTTTAAATGGCTAAAACAAAAAAAAAGCTAAAAAAAATTGAAGGATGTTGGTGACGCCTAGTCAGGCGGCATCGGGTTAAAATTTTAAAAAATATTTTTTAATGGGTGCCATCAATCAGTGTGGCAACACTAGCACCCTATATATACCACTTTGCTGACAAAAAAAATTTTTTTTTGACTAGTTATAGTTATAGTTTCAAGCAAACAAAACAAGAGAAGAGAAGAAAAAAAGGATGCTAGAAATTAAAATTGAAGATAAATTTTATTTGAGAAATTCAGGGTTTTTTTACATCAGAAATCAAGTTTGAATTGATAATATTAGTTTCTAATTATTTTTATGTTTTTTTAATTTATTTTACTATTATGTATAATGTGACTATATATTGATAATTAATAGCATGAGATGCAAGTTATATTTTTTATAATAGGAACTATTATTTTTTATTTTTTATTTATTTTATAGATTTAGTATCAAAGATGAATAACCAATTCATCGTATATGTTCATTGCGATGGGGTCATTTTTCAAACAGAAGTCGGTTGTATATTTGAATCACCCTATCAAACAGGATTGAGGTTTAATAAAAGTAAAAACTCGACAAAATGAAACAAAAAAATTTAGTGCGAACATTGCTTGACGTTGTAGGAGGAGGATGTCCAAACTATTCTACAAATTTTTAGTTTCGTCAAACCTGTGCAAAAATAGGCAGATAAAACTTGTAGAGGATGATGACATGGAAACTATGACGTAGAGAAAGAAAGAAAGAAAGGTTGCTTAGGTTGAATCAAAGTGTGATCAATCGGTCACGTCGGTGGTAGGCATCAAGCCGATGCAACATTTTTTTTCTTTTCATCAGCTTTTTTTTTGTGTCAACCTTTTTTTTAAAATTAAATTGGTGTCGCAAATGTGTTAAGCAACACCCATAAAAAATTTATTTTTCGTATTTTTAAATCATCGTGTATATAGTTGAAAATGCAAGTATTTTTAAAGAATACATACCTATGCCACCATTGTGTTAGGCAGCACCAATAAAAAATCATTTTTCTTAAAAACCATATTATTGCATGATGATTGGGAGGGGGGGAATAGGGCAATGCCACCAATCAGTCAAGCAGTATCGATCTTCATTGTAGAAAATATATCATTTTCGTGATGGGTAAAATATAAAATTGGTACCCGGAATTGTTAATTTCTCCCAGATTGGTACTTGTAGTTTTTTTTATCCCAGATTGGTACCCGAACTTTTTCTCCGTCAACTAGTTTGATACTTTTTTTAATGTCATTAAGTCTGAGCAGGTGGCAAAATAGAATTGTGACACGTGACATAATGACATCATCATGCTGCCATAATTTAAAAATATATTAAAAATCAATGAAATAATATTTTTAAAAACTATTTCGATGTCTTTTCTTTTTTCCTTCTTTTTATAGGTTTTCCTTTTTCTTCTTTCCAATTTCTATTTCTTTTATTTTTTCTTTTTCCTTCGATGAACCCTAGCTGCCATTGTCGTTGCCGTCTGAGCTCCGATCGAGCATCATTAGAACACTCTTCTCCACCACCTCTCTTCAAATCGTTAGTTAGTTTTCCAAGAATCCGACCCAAATTTGATGAAACATAGGCCAAAGCTTCGATCTCTTTCTTTCTCCAAACTCCCTTTTACACAGTCAGATCACCACCAGTCTCCGATATGAAGTACATCGTGTCATGGTTTTTCTTGCCACAATTGGGATCGCCAAACAGAGACCCAGAGGTACGCTGAACTCGAAAAGATAAGTCCTCAATAAAAACCCTAGATAGTCGACTATGAATTTTCCTACTATGTTTCGCCTGCTCTCCGATGTCGAACTGAGCCACCACCGTCAATGCCCTTGCCTTCGGTCAATGTGCACCACTGCTTAGCCTCTTGTTTCTTTTCCTTTTTTTACTGCCGCCTCTACGGTCTAACCTCGGATGATAAACATGTTTGCAAATCTAAGATTTGTTTGGGTTTGCAAAACTAAGTTTCAATTTGGGTTTGTTTTTTGGGACTTGATTCCATTTTCCCCCAATGGGTGAATTTGATTTTGGTTTTCTTTTTTTATTGCGGTTCCATGTTTATTATATAGGTTGTTTCCGCTTTGATTTTGTATTGGGATTTTGATTTGCTCCATCGTCAAGTACTATCAAGACAAGCCATGGCTGTAAGGTTTCGATTTTGATTTTGATTTGCAATGTATTAACAACGATCCCATCACAAATAAGCTTTGTTTTTCGAATCATTTGAAATTGGATTTAAATTTTCTGGCAATTGAGCTTTTTTAAGTTCGATTTCATGGAGCAAACCAGGGATTTTAAAAGACTCAAACTCGGATACCATTTCATGAACCTTAATTTGATAGAAAACCCTAACTAGAAACCTCAAATCAACTCAACTCTGATGCCATTTTTAGGCTGAAAATTAGGCAACTTGGGTTGAGGGAGGAAGGAGAAAGAAGGAAAAACATAACGATAAAAAAACTGGGGAGAAAAGTGAAAAAAAACATTTTTAATTTATTTTTAGATTATGACATCATTATACCACGTGTCACAATATTATTCTGTTACGTGTCCTAAATTTAATTGCATTAGACTGAGGTACCAATTTAATTAACGGAAAAAAAATTCGGATATTAGTCTAGAACAAAAAAAAACCATAAATATCAATCTGAAAGAAGTGGACAAGTTCGATTATCTCATTTGTTTCCCATACCATTTTGTATTTAATTATATTTTATACTATTTTTATAAAAAAAAAATTTTGAAATCATAAACAATGCTGATGAAACAGTTTTTGAAGTCGAAATGTGCTTTTAACTCAGTTAAATGATTCATTTGGAAAACAAAATACTTTTGGAATCAAATGAGGTTTTAATCCTTTTATAGTTAAATATAGTTTGTGTAATTTTTATATGGGATATACAATTTTTTATTGAAATTTATTACAAATGTATAACATAATATATTTGAGTTTTAATAGTTTATATTTAATATTTAAAACGTAATTAAATGTCAAAAATATTAATATTAATTACTTTAAAATATTTAAAATTTATATTTCATATATCAAAATATAAATAATAAGGTATAATATTTTTTATACTGAAATATCATAATATCAATGAATTTAAACATGATTTAAATTATTATTTTTTACTTTGCAACATTATATCTAAAATGAACATTTTATTACTCAAAAATAATTTTGATAACAAAATCTTAAACTAAACTTCTAAAAATCACATTTTTCACAGCACTTAAACAAGACGATACAAAATAAGACTTAAGCAAGAATAAGATCTATGTTAATGTGCTTAATGGTTATTTTATTTTCATCTCACCATTACCATTGCATTTACATCCAAACACATACTTTACAATTGATTTTAATATCACTACTACAGTAATTAATTTAAACTTACAACGGTAAATAAACTAAAGAAAACTTAAGATAAAAAAAAGAGTTCAATTTAAAGTTAAGATACTTTTAAGTCATACTTTAAGGTAATAAAAAAATGTAAAATATTTTATTTTGATCAAGGAAGCGATAAGTTCAATATTATAAAATTTAAAAACGGTTAGAATATAGTTGAAACTAATTTAAATATCTAAGCTGATTATTATAGTGTAGAAAAATGAATTGGACGTCGTAGTTGTGTTTGTTAAAAACCCAACAAATGGGAAACCTGAAGAAGAAGGGTGTGGTGTCGTATAAAGTTAGGCAAATCCTTATCATGGTGGACAACCAAATATCAAATTGCACGTATGGGTTGCGTAACGCGGATTTTGAAGAAGTAAAACACAAACTTTTTAAGTGGAGCTTTATGATTAGGGGTGGTGCGAGGGAGTCCATTTTTAGTGTATTTGGTAGAGGAGAATAGGAGAAGTGATTATTTTTTATCCAAAAAAATTTTTTTTTTCTTTCAATTTTTCCTATCTCACTCACTTATGAAAACAAAAATTATATTTTTCATCATTCAATTTTTTTTATCTTTCCAATATTTTTACACTTCACCAAAAAAGATGAGTTTGGATGGGCGGTGCGTTTACCTGCGGTTAGTGTAAAAACAGCGGTGGCGGTGAGCTTAAATACTGTAGCGTGAGACAAAAAATAAACTAAACGCACAGTACCGCACCCAATCGCCCATCCAAACCCACCCTTAGAATTTAGAGAACATACGACGGAAAGCAATTACTTTCTTAAGAAATGAATTGGACTGGAGAGTAATTCCCATGTATAGCATACCAAAAACTATTGACTTTATTCAGAATGTATCTGAAAGTTATTTTCTTTTAATCATTAGAATGTGATTCCTTTGTATATTGGCTATAGGTGCAAAGTTAAAATTTCTCTTTTTCTTATTTCTTTATTTTCATTATGCAGTACTTTTCGCCGGACAATAAAGAATATGTTTAATTTTAAATACTATTGAATTAAATTTTAAATTATATTCTAATTTAATGCATATGAAATATTTAAATTTTATTTTCAATTTAATCATATATTATTTTTTTAAAATGGTTTTTACGTAGATAATAAAAATAATATTTAAATACCAAAATGGTATTCCAATGTCATTATTTACCAAAATGGTACGAATTGAATAGTTTTATGAGAAGAGGGAAAAAATTGGAGAAGATGAGACAACAAAGAAGAATTTGTAAGGTTAATAAATATGAAATTTTTTTCTTTTAAAGTATATATTTTTAAAAATAAAATATTGAGAAATTTAATTATTTTTACGGATTTAGTATTGGAGATGGATAATCAATTCTTCGTATGTATTTATTTCGATAGAGTATTTTTGACAACAACAGTTGGATGTATATTTGAATGTCGCCAACAAATAGCAATGAGATTTAATAGAAATGTGTTGGTTGATGATATGAAAGAAATGATCAGTGCAAAAATGGTTACACATTGTGGGAGGAGGATCTCGAAACTATTCTACAAATTCTCAATTTCAACAAATCCCATCAAATTCACCAAGATGTAACTTGTAGACGATGAAGACGTGGAGGCAATGGTCACACTTTATTGTCAAATTCAAAGTGGCAAAACTAAATCGATTCAGTTGTTTGCTGAGTTACCTTATGTGGAGTCAGGTGAAGATTTCACTCCATTAAATAAATAACATGGTGTTCAAGATCTGTGTACGGTGGTCTTGAAAGCATACGTTGATAGGCGATTAATTGTCCGCAGAATTGACATCGATATTAATGTTTCACTTGTGTTTGAAAACTTTAACCTAGTTCCACGTTTACAAATACATCTGGTGGTGATTGAGATCGATGAAAATGGTGGTGATGGATATGATAATAATGGTCCTTCTGATCACGAGGTTAAATGTTATAGTGATCCCAATTTAGACAAGGTCCATGATGATATCGACGACGAAAGCACGAATGATGATAGAAATGTTAACGCGTTTTTAGTTGGAAACTCGAGTCGAGACATTGTGATACACAATGATCCTGGGGCATATATGTTGATCGTAAACCCCGATGTGGCATAAGAATCTGAGTTCCCAGAATACCTCAATATACTCCCTATTCACCGGTTGGCTGCAGATTCGAACGTGAAGAGTTGTTCGTGGGCCAAAAATTCACAACCAAGAAAGATTGCGTATTTTCCATTAAGTAGTATAACATGAATGTGTTCGTCGACTACAAAGTTTTCGTGTCTAAACTAACATTGTATATAGGTCGATACAATGGTACAATTGGCAAGTACGAGCTGCATTCATCTAGAGGTCGCAAATGTGAGAGATCCAAAAAATTTTTGGCCTCACACATGCACTTTTACACATATGACACAAGATCACCGCAAACTTGACGCCAAAACTATCTACAGCTACATCATGCCAATGGTGAAGGACATGCCGACCATTTTTGTTTCTGTGCTGATTGCTTAAATGTAAGAATATTCCAGTATTGAGTGTCATACCAGAAAACATGGATAACATATGGCCATAGAGCAGTTGTCCGGATATTGGGATGCGCCATACAATGAGCTATAGAAGTGGATAGTCATTATGCAGGAATACATGACACAGATTGTCATTGAGTTACAGACACGACCTTATTATGGCTTAGGCGACCAATTACAACCAGAGAGAAAAATTTTCTACCGAATGTTTTGGACCTTCGGTCCATGCATATGAGTTTTTTCCTACTGCAATTCCCTTGTGCAGGTTGACGAGACCTAGCTATACGAAAAATATACGCAAATTCTATTTATTGCAATTTCTCAAGAAATGAATCGAAACTTACTCCCGGTAACGTTTGCCATTGTGGAGTCGGAGAACATGAAATCATGAGAATTTTTTTGACAAACTTGCGGACTTATATTGTTAGAGACGGTAATATTTGCATCATATCCAATAGATCAAATGGACTAACTGTCGCGATTAGGTGTTCTAGTGTTTTTTGGAGATTCGTTTATTGCATCCAACACATCGCAGCTAACTTCCACCGAGACTACAAGAATATAGACTGGTGAAAATAAGTTGTGAAAATGGGTAAAATTAAATTTTAACATATTTTTTGAATATTCTTAATACTTCCACAAATTAATTTGAAAATGTAACTTGTATTTTTAGAATACATACGTAGTTTACTAGCTAGAATAACATTGTTTCAGACAAAGGCTAAATAGACTTGAGGGTAACATGCAAAGTGAAATGAATATTACTTTTCGAGAGTGGTTGGGTACCATTGAACTGTGGCAATGAGCTTAAAGTTTCGACGACAGGTCTCGATATGGTTATATAACCACCAACTTGATGTCAAGAATTGGGTTGAAACAAGTAAATTAGATGATAGCGGGATACGTGCTTATCGAGGAGGTCAAAAAGACAATAGATGCAAACCATTAGAGATTGAGATTGATGAGTGTAGAAATATATTCTCGACAGTTAGAAACTTTTTGAGTTATGGAATCCATCGATCGTTGACGAGGTATCCCACTTAGGTACTATAGAGTTGATCTCCAAAACAGATGGTGCGATTGCGACAAGTTCTAAACACTTCGTTACCCCTGTATGCATGTCATTGTAGCTTGTGCTCGTACCTCGACCAATACTGGACAATATATCGATGAGGTGTACACTCTCAAGTGCACATTGCATGTTTAGGGAAATGAGTTCCTCGTCTTACGTGATTTGTTTACATAAAAAGTGCCTCTACTGACTTTCGAGCTTGTCCCAGACAAGGGGTTATGTAGGAAGTCAAAAGGTTGCCCGCAAGTCACTAAGATCTGTAATGAAATGGACATGAGGGAGAAAATCGACCCAAAACTTTGTGAGGTGTGCAGAACAGTTGGTCATAACCGAACTAAATGCCCACATCGAACCTACCATATTGGACAATTGTCTCGATCAAGTGGAATATGAATTAGTGTACTCCATGTTCAATTTTGTATTAAATTTTTTATGATTATGATGGAATTTTCATATTTATATTTTAGTAACAACACAATTCTATTACATCTTTAAACACCACTTTGGCATGAATATTGTTTTCAAAAAACCAAAAGTTTGTTAAAAAAAGTCAAAAGTTGTGTTTTGAAATGTAATATTTGTTGAATGAATAATATTTATTAATTATATGTTTCTAGTTCGTAATCATTAAAAATTAAAAAGATTTAAAATATTAATTTACTATAATTTAATTAATACAAACTTGAAAATTTAAATTACAAATTACATGCAGTAAATATAATATTACACATCCTAAAATTGATGGTTCGATGGTGTCGTCCGAAGGGTAAACCATTGTGGTGCCCGACGTTGACGTTAAGGGTGCTCGTGGCAGTCATTGTTACCCTCACCTGGAACATCATTCACAACATCCATCGATGAACCTTGGGGTGTGCTAAACATACTCGAGAAACCGTATGTCCCAAAGGTGGGAGAGGTTGAGTACTGGGGTGGTAATGTACTGAAGATATAAAAAATTATCGGTAATCTCAAATCCGAATGATTAGAACTGGAACCGAGAATCTCTGACTGATATGCGTAACTTAACGAGCCCGAAAAATAGTTATCGACCCCTAAGTCCGGATGAAAGGAACTACCTTCAGATTTTGAATAATACCACTCGGGTTCGGGTGCAGAAGGCGGATAGTCATAGTGTGCGAAAGGTGCCTTAGTCGTTGCATATGTAGAGGGACTAGTATTATTTTCCCACCAAATAAAAAAGGTTTCCCACTCACCATGTACCAACATCGGTACTCCTCTAAGGGCCACAAATCAACTGTATAATTTATTCGAGGTCTCCGTCTCAACCGATCGTTCCACAATACAATATATTTTTCATGCTCTAGTGCCCAATTCTTGTCTTGTTTCCTCCTTTTGTTAATTCTATGTACAACCCCCAAACTCCATAAAACATCCGGAATATATTGGATACACCCGAATTGTTGTAGTACTCGATCCCTGTTATACCACTCGACTGTTAAAAAAATTAGCAGAGGTGCATTAATACACCATAAGTGTGAATGGATATGAGTAGACGAGGTAATAATAGCTGCAATGTCCGGAAAAGAATATGACATCCAGATGAACTACATAATTAATAACAAGGTTATAGTAACATGGTTCAATTAACATAAATAAAGTAAGTACATGTAATGAATAATAGTAAAAACTACCCCCTCCCCGATGCATGTCTCAATCATCTGTCGATAAATCGGAAGCGTATATGACCTCCCGATACTTAGAGAAGTACTCCATCTACGAAAAAATTAAACTTGTTAGAACAAATTTTCATAAATAAAAAAAGCAAAATTTTTTTTGTAATGCTTAAATATTATCACCTATTCATGAGTGGGAAGACATATGTTTAGTGAGCAACTAATGCCAAGAATGTCATACTGTAAAGTGCCCAAGACTAGAGCAATACTAGGCATCCGCCTATGTTCACAGCACGGTGTTTTATCGTCGACAAAGCTCCCGATACAATGTCGCTAGTACTGCTGAACCCTAACTATAAGAACAGGCAGCGTAAAAATCAGATAAAAGGGGCAAGTACATCAAGTGAACCTTGTTATTTGCGTTTGACATGAGTACACCCTCTATCATATGCATTATATATGCTCGAGTGACGCACATCACCTCCCATTAGTGGCAGTACTCGATAAATACTCGAAATTCACATTTAACCATGAAAATCTCAAACTCGTAAATTTATTGCCACCATCACCGGGCGAGCGTCCTAGTAAGTCATAGCTAAGGGCTGCCAGTTTGAACGTTGCACTTACACCCGTGATCACACTACTGTCAATTGGGAGCTCGAGTTGCAGTGCAACATCTTCCAATATGATAGTGCACTCCCCATATGTCAAATGAAATGTGTAGGTCTCCTGGCGCCACCACTCGACCAAAGTGGATATAAAGTCATATTTCAAATCAAACATACGGATCAATACCACTGATCCGAGTTCGAATGCCTCCAAGTATGGCATAAAACGTTCATCCAACAAATAGCCCACACCGTTGACACGGTCCCTCAATACGCGGTACGGACTCTGGCCATACTAAATTACCACGATAGTTAATATATCCCAATTAAATAAAAAATGGTGTGGAACTTTATAGGAGGACTCGTGAATAACAAATAACAAATCTATTACCAACACATTAATCGTATTTGATGTGTGACCTATTTCTGTAATCAAAGAACTCATTTTTAATGTTCGCAGTTTCAAATAAAAAATTTAATCATCGCCTGAACAAATAAAGATAATGAATTTTGTATTGTATGTTATTTTTGAATAATTAATAATATTTTTACTCATATAAACAAATCAATAACAATGTAATTTGGGATGCACTAATGTAAGTCTATCATTTATTTTTAGAAACCATCTTCTTCTTCTTTTTAATTTTTATCCCAATAACAAAAATTTTATTACGTAATGATATTCAACGTAAGTGAATTGTAAAAATTTGTAAAGCAAATTTAGTTCAATTAATTAGTATTCAATCAATTTAACGTAAGATGTATAAATTAATTCTATATAAAAATTAAAATTATTCGATAGTTTCTCTAATTGAAGAAAAACAAAGAACATATTTTTCTATTTTAAAATCTCATCTCGGATTTATGGCATATTTGGCCTTTTTACCACAATAATCTAAAAAATAATTAAATACCAAAACGAGTCACCGTACAAATTTGTAGCAAACAACCCATTTCAATATTTATTATTTTAGCAAACGACCCATTTTGGTAATTAATTTGTAGGGTACCCCATTTTGGTATTTAATTTTTTGAATTTTGTGGCAAAATCAAATAAATAATAAAAAGATTACAAATCCAACTAATGTGAATTACAAAACCTTAAACAAGTAAATAATAACTACAAAACAAAATGTACCTTTAAAATAATATTTGTTGTTGTCTCCTTTCCTTCCAAAACCACAAAATCAAACAAATAATAAATATTAAAAAATTACCTTTCAAAAAACTTATTGTTGCCTCCTTCACCCTAAACCCTAAATCAAATATATAATAAATATTAAAACCACAACAACCTGTTACCTCCTCCCTTTAAAACCCTAAACAAAAAAAATACAAAAATAAAACTTAACCTTTCAAAACACTTCACTTCTCTACTTTGTTGCCTCTTCCCTTCTTCTCTTCTCCTAAACTGTTATAAAGTTCATTTTTTTACAATTGAGGGGACTATGACCCCTATTATAAAGTTCATTTTTTTTCACGTGTAAGGCCTAAATCGGCCAGTTCAGGCCGTCACACCCCGTGAGTGTGTGGTCACTTCCGCTGCAGAGAGGTGCTGTCAGGTGTTGCCTATCAAGTTCCCTCCTCTAGCCTTTAAAAATTATTTTTCCCAACTCGTATTTTCCCTATATTTTAACTGATATAAACTACATATAGGTTCCGCCTCTCCTACATCCTCCATCACTTAAATATATATATACATATATGCTTAATGATGGGGTTATGATTGCCAGCAAAAACAATGGTGGTGCCACCACCTTCAAACCATACCATTTTGGTAAACAATGGGGTGAAACATCATTCTTTGGTATTTAAATATTATTTTATTATTATCTAAGTAAAAGAAAAAAGTTATTTTTTAATTAAATTAATGTTATTTTTTAATAAAATAAATATATGCGGCATCCTTTTTTTGTATTTTAATGTTACATTTTTATTTTAAATCATATCAGGTTTACCATGTGATAAATCACATAATTTAGGAAAAGAAAGAAAAAGTTTGGATAAAAGAAGAAATGTCATAATTTGGGAACATCAAGTACAATTTATGGATTTATAAATTATATAGTTGTGTCATTTACACTAAAATATGCTAAGACTTGGTCCTCAACCAACCAACTTAATCCTCTCTTTTCAGCTTAGAAAATGACTCAACACAATGTCTTTTTGGCGCTTTATCTAAACATAAATAGACTGTTTTTAAGTAAATCACAAGTTTATCATATCTTTTTATGTCCTATCATATTTATTTATATTAAAAATAAGTATATCATTTTAAAAATTAAAAAAAATATAAGTGGTAGAGGTAATCTTTGTTTTCTATATTAATTTTTGGTTTTGGATTTTAGACTCATTTTGACAAAATGAACTTTGTTTTTAACTTTTATATATTATTAGACATTATCTCTAAGTCTTTTCATAAATATTTCTAAAAACAATATTTTAAGAACTTTTAAATTATTTCCACTATTTTAAATATAAAAAATTATTTTATATCATAAAAACAAATATAGAATTTGGTTCACTTTTGAGTAATCGCAATTTTTAAACTTGCATTCCCTAAACCATTTAAATACCTCAGTTCGAGTCAATTTTCAATTTTTTTACTCAGCTCTAATGAACAAGTCTAAACAAACTTGAGTTAATTATTTACAAATATAGACGAATTTAGACAAAATCTAAGCTTATACTTTAAGTCAAACTGGGCTTAAGCAGTTATATGTGATAATGATATCATGTATGAATTTAACTTGAACCCTAAATTTTAAACTTACTATCGCCTCAAACAATCAAGTGTTATCTTAAACCATGGGAAATTTCATGTGGAAATCTTTTTATCATGTGGAAATCTTTTTATCATCAAGGTGAAATTAACAATAATCAGTGTTATTTATTTAATCTTCGAATTAAAAGAACTGTTTCATCTTAAAATTATATTTCCCAGGTCTGACAAAAAAAAAACAGGCTGGAGGACTGAATTGAATAATAAAAAAAGTGAGATGCCTAATTCCCTGATTATCCCAGCACAAAGTAAAGCACTGCAGGTTAAGACAAGTTGACTTTGTCGTCCTCTCTAAACTACAATAAATACCGAATAGATGCGTAACAAATCAGATGGATACTGCAGATTCATTACCTCTACGGGAAAATACCACATCATCCGATGATATTTTTATTTTTAATTAGTAGGTACCGATATGATGAAAAGGGTTCATAAAATAATTTTTTTCTCTATAATGATGATTACGTGGTGTAAAAAATTAAGATTTTAAAATTAACGTGCAAATATCGAGTCTTTGACAAGCATTTTACAAATTCGGGTCAACTCAGTCCAACTTAAATTACTATTTAATAATAAAATTATTTTATTTAAATTTAATTATAGCTTTTTATAAAAGTTAACTGGATCAAACTTATTTAAATTATGAGTTGATCCTAAACTTCAAATTATTTTAATTACATCTTTCAACTATTGAGGTTATACCAATTAGATATTTTGTTATTAAAATCGTTAATTTAACTATTAAATGACACATTAAATCTTATATGATGAAGTTTAAAACGGAAAAAACTAAGAAAAATAAATTTGTAAAACTCCTAATTTTGAGGTTTTCAAATTCTTACAAAAGGTTTATCGTTGATTTTTTTCAAATCTACCTTTTGACTTTTAAAATTGATGCGATAATGTTCTATTTATTTAAAATTTTATTTAAAATTTAATTACATAAAAATGTGACATGTAATATTTAACGGTTTTAATAGCGAAAGAAACTAATTAAAATAATATCAATAGTTTAATGATGTAATTAGAAAACTTTAAAGTTGAAGGACTAATTTAAAATGAAGTAATAGTTTTTTTTTGTAAAGGGTAAAGGTGTGAGAGATAAATCCAAAATTAAAGTGAATCATGGGTAATTTAATCAACAATTTAATTAGAATGCGGAAATAAGTAGAGAGAGAGAAGAGGCTGACTGCTTCAACATGAGATTTGATTGGAAGAAAGCAATGAGGGAATCTACAGGGAGAAAAGAACATTATGTTTCATCATATAACCGCGTGGAAGTTTCTACCCAATCCTAAACATAACCCAATTTTCCAATTTCACTCGGCAATCCCTCTCCCTTCATCCATCCCCCCTATTTAACAGCCATTTCCACCCAAAAGAAAAAGCATAGCTCAGCAAAGGACATTATAAAAACAAAAAAACCCCCTAAGAACGACGTACTGCTAATGGAGATCCCAGCTGGTTTTCGGTTTTTTCCTACAGAAGAAGAGTTAGTTTCCTTCTACCTACGCAACCAGTTAGACGGCCGGAGACAAGAGATGCACAGTGTTATTCCTGTTCTCAACATTTACGATGTCGAGCCATGGGACCTTCCTCGTATTGCTTTCTTCACTCCTCATTACATTCTTCAATTTTAAACATGCTTAAAACTGACCGGTTTAGTAAGTTAACATGTTCCTTCTTTTGTCGCAGAGCTTGCGGGGGAGCGTTGTAGACGAGACACTGAGCAATGGTTTTACTTCACACCAAGACAAGAGAGGGAAGCTCGAGGTGGGAGAGCTAACCGAACTACTGCTTCTGGCTACTGGAAGGCAACAGGGTCTCCCAGCTATGTCTACTCCTCCGATGACCGAGTGATCGGAATGAAGAAAACAATGGTTTTCTATAAGGGGAAAGCTCCTTCTGGGAAGAAAACCAAATGGAAGATGAATGAGTATAGAGCTATAGAAGCTGTGCCCAACCCGACTGCTGTTACCACGACTCCGATGGTGAGCATTATATAGTTGCATACTGTTCTTCAGGCTCAAAAGCTCGATATGAACTTCTCCCATTTCTAATCATTTCTTGAACTATTCTTAATGCAGTTGAGACACGAATTCAGTTTGTGTCGAATCTACGTGGTATCAGGCAGCTTTCGAGCATTTGATAGACGCCCACTCGAACCTGTATCAAAAGCAACACAACTTCATGAGAATAGGACTGCAACATTTTCAGAGAGAGCCTCTATGATGGAGGTAACAAGCTCCTCAAGTACTTCACACACTGGAGGAGACCACTCTGATCAACCAGAGGCAAATGAAGATGATATTTGGGAGATGGTTAACGATCTCGAAGAACCTCCCTTAGGATGGGAACAAATGAACTGGACTGGAGTTTAGCAAACATTAATAAGTAACCACTCCTTGATGTGGTAGATAGGATAGTACCAAAAAGCACGAGTAAAATCTAACTTCAGTAAGTAGCAGTTTTTCATCTTCAACATGAAGGTTAATGTAGATGTAATAACAAATAATCAAAGATCTTAAGAGATCATTTTATGTAAAATAGGATTAATTTTTTTTCGAGAAATCGAAGTTAGGGAAAATCCCATTGTTTTTGTAGAGATATCTGTCACTGCTATTTAGGTCTATTCAATTTGAAGATGCACTTGCCGTTACTCTCTGCTGAATCCCATTGTAAAACTCAACACCTGAAGACAAGCAAACAAAATAACTCAAACAAAATGATGAAATAGGACAAGGTTAGAAGAAAGACTACCAGAACAACAGCGGATTCATAAAAGGTAATAACAATCATAAAGGACAAACAAGAAAAATTTGTAGTCAGCCCATCTGCTCGTTGACTCACTAAACATCTAAACCAGAGTTTTGTTGAGTCATAATCATGCATGCCTCTATGTCACCAAGGAGTTGGATTGCTCATAATCTAATATTTATGCAGACCTCGGTGATGGTGTTTTGTAGGGCTATATTACCCTTCATTTTTCTTGAAGTATGCGTGTTTGACACTTATATCCTGTGCGTATCCATAAATTAATGGGTATGGGGATATTGACCTTTCAAAAATCCTCCAAATACATGGAAAACCTTAGAAAAAGTGGGACATATCTGTACCTAACACTTGCACCAAGTTTGAGTAATATAGTTTTAAGCTAAACCGAACAAAGCTTGAGTGCTGACTCAACCAGAAGTATTCATGCTCCATCTTGTAACCAGAAGCCACCTCTACAACATAGTTCTAGTGTATCAATACAATAAAAATGCTTAGCTGGTAATCTTCAATTTTTTATTAGCACAATAGCAAAAGGAAGGCATAAAACAAAAATATAGCCTATTCCAACTCAAGTTTCATGGTTGATTTGTTCTACCAATTATGAGCATAAGATCATAGATAACTCAATCTAAAAATAAAGTCTTACAAAGGATATTACAGGATCAGAAAAGCATTTTGGATCATTCTAGGTTATAGATCTCAACCTTGAAAAATCTTTGCAAGTTCACTTGTCAATATAGAGTGATGACAGCTCATCGCCAACCCCGTTTCAAAAGTTTTAAACAAACCATCTCAAAATATCAATGGTTACTTACCTAACAAGCAATAATGGTCAATGCTGTAGTCAATCTTCGTCGAACTTGATAATGTTCCGTTGCCTATATAATATACTGGAGAGAACCAAAAATGAAATGTAAAAGTAGTTAAATGATTTAATAGATTTATGATGAAATAAAAAGTAAACAAGGAATTTCACTTGGTGAATGCACGTAGACCATGGTTCGTTGTATTGAATTCAACATGTTTGAAAATGGAACCTGCCAAATGTTTTATTCAAATTTTTTGACCTCTGCCCTGCATGGGACAACTACCAGCGTAGAAAGAAGTTTCAATCACAATCTGCCTAAAAATTGGTTATACATCATCATTACGCATTGCTCCTTCCATGGACAAAAAGATTAAATAAATAACTCCTAGGGAGCTTTGAAGAAATTATTGCTGCCTGTCGCCACCTGAGTGGGCTAGTTTTCTTCCCAACAGGACCTTTCCTAGAAATGTTTTTTTGACATCATACATATATTGATGCTATGTGTTCTTGGCACTTCAATTCATTGTAGGATCAAAGTTTTCCTTTAGTCTTTTCTTTTGTCCACAGAATGATTTGTTTTGCAACCAAACTACCGACTTGAACACTACATGTTCGTGCACAGCCCTGACTGATCCCTTTTCTTCTTCTTCGAGCAGCTCATGATCAAAGAATTGAGCAAATGATAGAAACTTAATGACATGTTTTTTGTACCCACCAAGTATGTTCCGAACCAAATAATTTTCACACCTAGGCCTCTCTTCATGCTCTTTTGACCTCATAAAACTCATAGCATTAATTAAGAAATTGTACCTCATTGACAGACTATAGCCAACATCTATAACTGAGGTAAACGTCACAACTTGCATAATTAGCAGACTTGACAATTGCTGCATCTCTATGTCTATACGTATACATCATCAACTCGTTCTCTCCACTTATATATGCTGAACAATCTGGAAAGCTTCTAAAACTACCAGAAAAGTTCTCAATATAACATGAAATCATATGGAAGTCTATCCTCATTTCCTACAAGCTCAGGTTTGAAGAGTCATCAACACTAAATTGGTCTGTCTGAAAAATGCCTAGTGATCTGGCTATAAATTCCAGTAATTGCGTGTTCCTTTAGTCATTACAAGATTCAAATAAGTACATTACATCTAATGCTTTAGCAGTCTATTATTAAAACCTTCGAGCTCATTGCTTCCTGTTTCTACTTTTCTCATGGAGAGCAAATAAGCAATAGTTTTGACTTTGTCCTAAAAACTACAAGCAAAAATAGTTTTTATTTCAGGAGAAAATTAGAGGTCAACTGTGTTCTGGCAGTTCTACTACTGTGTAAAAGTGTGTTGCATAACTTCTCCTAGACGACAGTGAATTAAATCGGAAATATATGAAAGATTGACAGATCCAAACTTTTGTTCTTTTCATTTCTTTTGTCCGAGAAGCTCAAGTGATTTAGCTTTAAACTCTCAACGACCCATTGCAGCTAGAAACTTTAAGACAAGTGATTAGTTCTTGTCTCATATAATTCAGTTTCAACCACAATACACACACTGACATCAGCTTATTGTTCAAAAGCAGTAGCTCCATAGGATGAAACAAATAACTTCCTCTTAGTCAATTAATACTTTAATTAGATATGGTCTTTAAGAAACTAAATACAACTTATTCAAGGGTATTTCCACTAGCCAACCACAGACCCTTAAATCCTTAAGGACTAGATATACTAAACTATTCTAAAAGGTTTAAAATATGTTAAAAGATAACACATGACTGGAAAGTTAACCCAATATGGAACTTTTGTCATCACTGAATTGAGAAAAAGTCAGCATCACATTTCACCGAAGTCCATTGTTTGACAAATTTGTGACATTTAAAACATGATGATGACCACATCAGTGTTCTTTCCCTTTTTTTTGCCATTTGTAAATATGAGAGAGATGGTTTCCCTTACTAACAATAAAGAATTCAAACAAAAAGTCAAAAATTCAAAGAAGAAACAACTATGTTTGCCAATATCCAACAATTAGTCCCCACAATTATCACACGAAGAACATATTCCTGCAATTTCTTTTTTGTCTTAAAATCTCAGCCTGATCAAGGGAAGAGATTATTAGCTTCTCATATACGTTCCTATCGTTCTTCTTCGCAACAATTTTACATTGAAAAGTAGAGCTCGGAGAAGTATGAAACACAAGCAATCAAACACTTAACACTCATTAAAGAACAGAAACCAAATGAGAGTGATATAAATTATAAAGCGCCCAATTTTTAACATTTTTAAACAACAAAGAACTCAGATTTATTCCATTCTAGACAAACCCAAACTATAACCAAAAAATGAAATTTCAGATTCCACTGGTAATGACAAAATTGAGTAAAAATCTCACCTTGGACTTGTTTTTGGTCCCTTTACTTTTGCCACCAACCTTGGTATAGCAGAACCTAAAGGCAATGAAAGGAGAAATATGGGTCATTGGGCAGCAAAGAGACAATTGTCTACTCTTTTTTTACATTGTTGGTTTAGCTAAACATATAAGGTGAGGTGGTTGGCAGCTTTCAGGCTCCTTTGCCCATGGTTAACTTCACGACTTTTGAACAGTCTATCTATTCCGTTCCCATCTAACTTTTGGATTTTTCATTTTGTCTTATTTTATTTATGTCTAAATCAAAAAAGCACGGAGTAAAAAATATAGATTATGCTAGATTAATTATTTTATTATATTTATAAAAATATATTCAAATAAATTGAAATAGGCAATTGAGTCTTAACTCGATTGAGATGTGTATTGTTGCCAATATAGGGAGACGTGAGTTTAAGTGCGCTGAAGTGCATTATCCTCGTATTTATAGGTTGGGAGGGGCTATGGATAGTTCTAAGTATTGTGTCAAAAAGAACAAATAGAATAAGAACCTATATTGAGATTGTTCAAAAATAAAAATAAATTAAGATAGTAAAATATTTTACATTTGTATTTTTGTTTTAAGTTGAAATTTATATTTTATATTAAATATAAAATGATAAAAATATCCTTATAATAATGTTTTTTATTTTGTAAAAGAACTGAGTTGAAACTCGGTTAAAGTGAATCAACCCTTTAAATAACAATATAAGTAAATAAAAAAGGAATAATGTCAAATTTAGTCATTAACGTTTACATGTTTTGTTGACCATCAATATTGAACAATTGTCAACTTCGGAGATTAACTTGGACCATAAAAAGTTTAAGCCCTAATGTGAAAACAATTGTCAATGCAGGAATACTTGCCAAGTTTACCCCAAAAAATATATTCACTCATTGTAAAAAGTCAATCGCGCAACACGGGATCATATTCCTAGTATAATATAAAACCAACTTTTAAGGGAGTTTTAGAAATAAATAGGGACATAATGATCTTTTTATATTTATATTTTTTTCACTTTTTATTATTCATCCAAGTTAAATAGAGGTAATATTGGTATTGTAAATCAATTTTTTTAATTTATAATGTTATGTTTATTTAATTAATAAATTATAGTTATATATAACAACTCGAAAGCTAGTGGTATCGAAAATTGCGATTTTTGAGATATCATTTCCGTAAATTGAGTTTGTAAATATTAAATAGGGATATTATGGAATTATTATATTGATGAATTGAAATTTGGTTAAGTGATTTAGCAAAATTGTGAGTAATTAAGGTTTAGGGATTAAATTGTAAAACTCCAATCGCTATAAATTTTTAATTAAGAAATGGATTGAAGACCTAGATAGCAATTATCCAAGGGATTAAAAGGGTAAATAAACCAATGTAATTTATATAGATGGTGGGACATAATGATGGTATCTATTATGACTAATTTATAATTAAATCAAACTAAACATGTTTTAATAATTAATTAAACTTAATTAAGTTAATTAGTTAACTAATTATATTATATATATGTTAAGAGGGATGAAAGCTTATAATCTCTCTCCCAACCGAAACCACCATTGAAGAAAGGAAGAAAATTTCAAGGTTTTCGTCAAACTTTCGGCTTTATAATAGGTCATGCAATCTAGTCATTTTCTTGTAAATTTTATGGATTTGAGGTCATAAGAGCTTGATTTAGCTAACTCATATACCAATTTTTGAAACTGTTAAAGATTTAGAAAGTTACCATTGTTGATTTCTTGAAGAATTAGGTGTGAATTTGATAGAATTAAATTTAGTTTAAGAAAATGACTAAATTGTTAATTACGTACATTAAAGACCTAATTGAATAAAATGTAAAATTTTTGAGAACTTTTTGTAAGGATAAAAAATAGAGGGTCCCTAATGGGTTTTGGTGAAATTTGATTTTAATCCGAGGCCCTAAATTGAAAGTTATGTTTGTCCTTATTTTAGGGACTAAATTGAATAAATTACAAAATATGTATGAATTTGAAATTGAATGTGATTTAATATGGAATTTTTTTATTGTATTATTATTTAAAAATTATTCGTAGCTAAAGACGATGCAATACCGTTGAGAAGGAAAGGAAAGGCAAGAGTCAACAACGAGTGGCGCGAGCTTTCGGTTTGTGTTTCTATGATTTGGAACCATCTATTTTCTACATGTTCATGTTCATTTGCATTATATAATATTGAGGTGAGTTGCTATTGGATTTTTTTTAATTGAATTTCTTTGGTTGAGATCGAATATTGAGACACAGATTAAATTGAATAGAATAGAAAGTTGAATGACTTAACTGATATAGAAAATTGGTATGAAATTAAGTTGAATTATGTTATAATGTAACACCCCTAACCCGTATCCGACGCCGAAACAGGGTTACAGAGCATTACCGAACTTACAACTTAAACAATTATACATTTCATAATAAATTATCATTCAAATAAAAAACTATTCAAATACATTCATACAGTCCCTAATACGAGCCCTCGAGGCCCCAAATAGACATTAAAAGTGGTTCGGGACTAAACCGAGTACTCAAGAAATTTTTAGAAAAAAACATTAAAACTTTTCAAAGTGCAGGGGACACACGCCCGTGTGGTCAGGCCGTGTGTCTCACACGGCTAAGAGACACGCCCGTGTCTTAGGCCGTGTGGGCATTCGAAATGGGGACACACAGCCGTGTCTCAACCCATGTCTGACCCTATGTAACTCACTAACTTGGGTCGCATGGCCAACCACACGCCCATGTGTCAGGCCGTGCATCATTCGAAATGGCCTCACACGCCCGTGTTCCAGAACGTGTGCTAGGCCGTGTGAAAAATAAAGGGTATACTGACTTGTGCCACACAGTCAAGCCACACGTCTGTGTTCTAGGCCGTGTGAAGCTACCGACTTGATTTCTATAGAAGTATCAAGGGACACACGGTCGTGTCACTTGGCCGTGTGTCACACACGGCTGAGACACACGCTCGTGTCTCTGCCTGTGTGGATAAAAATAGGTCATTTTCTAAGCCATATTCCTCACCCACATTGGTACCAACATATACACATCAATTTGCACATAACCATGGTATAAATAAACACTCAAAACCAACCAATATCAAGATTATATCATGTACTATCCACACATACAACATAATATCCATAAGCACATTTATATGACCACTTTTAAACATGCCAAATATACTTCCAAAGTCTACCTAAATGGTTAATCACATATATGAGACATTGTGCCTAAAACTTAGCATACATACATATCTAAAACACAACCATTTAGTGCCAACACACAATCTCACAAGCAAGGCATTCATATAGCAATTATACACCACATATAAACACATATACCATTTTCAAGCCAAATCAATTGACTAAATATACAACAAAACATATAGGCCACATTAGCTAAAATACCTATACATGCCATTTAACCCAAAATATAAAGTCCAAAGTACTAAGATAAGAGTTTGATAATGTGACGTGATCTCCAACAACTTCCAAATTGAACGAGCTTCTGAATCATTATAAAACAAGGAAATTAAAACAGAGTAAGCAATTAAGCTTAGTAAGTTCGTATAACTAGAAATACAACTTACCATTCATTTACAATCTATATAAGCAAAAATTAAGACATAGATTAACTCCATTTGGCCCAAAGCCTAACACATAATCCACAATCATGTTAGCCATGTATGAATATATCAAAATGAATTACTTCTCGTATTTCACATGAATACCTCTACTAGTTTGTTTCAATCTCGTATAACTTCGTATCTTGATTATGCCCATTGAACCATTTGGAATACTATCGGATATTCGGGTATCTCACACACTAAGTGCCAATATGTGGTCGAAACCACCTCTATCTCATATCTCATATAGATGCTTACTCTCGAGCCATCACTGGGTCTACTCACACAAGTTGTCAGTCAAGACATAGCTACACGGTGCTGCTCATACAAGCTGTAAAGTAACCGTAACACATGTCGAAAACTCAGCCACCGGTAGGACGTACGAGACCAACACCCAAAACACGGTAACCCTTAATGACATGTCATTGGTATCCTATCTATTCCTAAGGTTCAACCAAGATCCAATGCATAAGTCGTCGAATCTTTGTCGAGTATTTCCATAGAGTCATATCATTACAATTATAATAATAAAGCATTTAAAACACGTATAATTTAATGCTTATTAACATACGAACTTACCTCGAATTAGTACGAAAAAAATCGATTGATCAATCTACTACTTTATCTTTTCCTCGATTTAATTCAGAGTGTTGTTTTTCTTGATCTATATATAGCAAATTTAACTAATTTAATTCACATTCTACTCAATTCAATCCCAAAATTCATGTTATGGAAAAAATATCATTTTGCCCTTATACTTTTGACTTCTTTACAATTTAGTTCCTAAGCTCGTAAAATGAAATTCATGCAATTTCATCCACATCTAAGCCTAGCTGAATTTACTATATGCTTATAGCAGCCTACACACTCCACAAATTCACACATTTAACACAAAATTTTCACATTTCACAATTTAACCCCTAATTAGTAATTTTATTAAAATTCCTTTAACAAAAGTTGTTTATTTAACAACAAAGATTCATTTTCTTCCATTAAAATTCAAAACCCTAGCATTTTCATCAATGGAAAATCTCAAAATATTCAATAGTTTTGCATATTAGTCCCCTAGTTAGCTAGGTTAAGTTACAACGATCCCGAAAACATAAAAATCATAAAAAACGGGCTTAAAAACCACTTACATGCAAGGGTTTAAGTTGCTGAAATTTTGAGCTCTCCAATGGCTATTTTCTTGGTGAAAAATAGGTGGAAGATGAAAGAATGAATAATTTTTCTTTTGTTTTATTTAATTTACTATTAGTTACTTAATTACCATTTTACCCTTACCTAACTTTAAAAATTACTCAATTACGAAGCCATGCACATCCACTAACTGATTTAATGGCCTAATTACCATATAAGGACCTCCACTTTAAATTTCTATAGCTATTTAACACATTTAGCTAATAGAACACAACTTTCACACTTTACACGATTTAGTCATTTTTCGCAAATTGAGCATACCAATGATAAAATTTCTTAACGAAATTTTTATACAATAATACTATCATGCTGTAGACCATAAAATAATGTTAAAATAAATTTTACAACTTCAAATTTGTGGTCCCAAAACCATTGCTCCGATTTCACTGAAAACGGGTCGTTATATATAACATATGATGAAATGATGTGGACTTGAGAATGATGGGACGTGAATTGAACTATGTGATAAAATTGGAAATTGGTTACTTTATTAGCTGTACAAGTTTATACTTTGATATATTTCATGATGCACTTACGTGTCATTATATTTACTTCGGTATATCTGATAATGCTATTACGTGCTAGTATGATTATTCCAGTTTATCTAATGATGCACTATGTGTGCCAGTATAATTACTTCAGTTTATCCAATAATGAATTACGTGTGCCAGTATAATTGCTTTGGTTCATCCAATGATGCACTTCGTGTGCCAATATAATTGCTTTGGTTCATTCGATGATGCACCTCGTGTGCCAATACAATTGCTGCGACTTGCTCGATGATGCATTATGTGTGCCATTATCTTTCCTTCGGTTTATTTGATAATACATTGTGATGCCAAATTAAAATGAAGTGTGATGGATCCGTGTATCCGATCTGATTTCGAGTAGGTTAATAGGGTTACAAATGAATGAATTGTATAAATGTTATGTGAACTGATATATGAATTTGAATTGTAATATGCGAAACAAATGGAAAATGAGCCCTAGGGGCCGATTAAGTACAAATGAGTTTATGGACTCAGAAACGGTTGAAAATGGTAACATGAGATTAAGTATAAATATATGTATAAATGAGTTCAAAATGATGAATTTATATTTGAGAATTGAATGGTATGTTTAGATGCTCATGTGATGAATTGAGTTGTAAAAGAGAATGTGTACAAGTTAAGTAGAAATGATAGTTTTGACATGAATAGGTAAATGAATTGGCATGTAAGATTGGTATAAGCATAACTATATGAAATTGAAAGTGTTTGACATAAAAATATGAGATTGGATTAGGAATTGAATATGTGCATTTTGAATAATCTTATTATATTGTCTTGAATCATAGATTTACCATTAGACGTATTTTCTCAACGTACTGTTTGTTTTTCTCTGTGCGTAGGTAAAATAGATTCTGGTAGTTCGAGCAGTTGATCCAACATCCAACAATCAATCCCTGACTCAACAAAGTTCATACAAATTCTATTTTGTTCTAAGTTTGGCATGTACCTAAGTTGATTTATTTTTGGTATAATTATGTTACATGCATTTTGGTTCAAAAAGTTAATGTATGAATTTGGTTAATTGATTATGGCTTGTAAAAAGATTTAAGTTTAGTTTGAAATAGTATGATATCTGAAATATTAATAGCCTTGGTGAAATAGGTATGAATGTATATAAAGCATTTGCATTCTATTGAGTAAGTATTAAAGTACATGAATTGAAGTTAGAGGGTTACATGTGTTATCTAAATATGAATTGATTGTGTTTAGAGATTGGTTGGAAGAAAATTACAGGTTGATGTGTATTAAAAATGCAGAATCAGTATGTGACGTCACATTGTTGTTCGGACATCATCGCGACGAGATCTGAATACCATGGCACGATGCGACACCAGATTTGGTCATTGCAACGAGGTTAGACAATATGTTGCATGGCAACAAGGAATCCCCTGATGTCACGACGTAAACTCAATGTTTTAAATTTGTTACAAATTGGTCATTTTCCGTCTCGGGTTAATTTTAAAGCTTCTGTAAGCTCGTATAAGACCCGAAAATTGTCGTATATTGTATTGTATGCTTAATTGAGTTGAAAATTGAACATTTGATAGTATGAATTGGCTATGATTGTTCATAGTTGCTCCGGCAACGATTGTGTCACCTTGTAACTCGAACTCGGCGATCATGTCAAGTATCAAGGTGTTACACTATAAGTCTTATTGTTACATTTTTAATAATTGTGTTTTAATTAATTTTTAAATATTTTATTTTTATTTAAAACCTTCCTTTTATTTCTTTTGTTTTAATTTTAAATATTTTAACGTTTATTTTAATTCTTTAATTCGATACCTTTTCTAATTGCTTAATTGGTAATTTAATTTTTTTACGGTATTTTTTATATTAATTTTTTAATAAATGTTTCAAGATTTGTTTGTGTATAATTAAACAACATTCTTTGATGTTTTAGAGTGCAAATAGAGGTCAAGCATTTAAAAACCATCATGACTGGCTTTTCTAGGATTAGTGGTTTTTTTTAACCAAGAAAGAGGTTTTCTAAGGATCGAGTCCAGGATCGATGTCAGTTAAAAGACTTCATATAAAGTCATTTGCCACTTCATTCGGGGTTCAGTCAAACAATTTATGCATGTCTATTCTACCATAAAAACAAATTGTATTTACTGACAGTTTATAAAAGAAACACATAATAATTTATTTGATCCATTAATTTTATAAAAAAAATATTTTTGTCATTCATTTAATTTTTCATCTTTTTTAACTCTTAAACTTGCGTTTTTTTGTCAAATCATCTTAAAATGGATGAAAAAATTAACGTTTTTTAACCTTGTTGATGTAGTATACACGTGGATTGCTACGTGGATGACACGTAAGCATTTAATTACTTTTTTAAAATTTAAAAAAATATAAAAATATTTTTCAAAATTAAAGTTCATTAAAATTATTAAAAATATTTTTAATATTTTTAAAAATCGATGGGTCAACTCATATAACGTGGGGAGTTTATCTGGTAGGTTCCTGATGATATGGTACTTGAGGAAATAATGTGTCAGCCAAATCATTTGAAACCCCCTTGGTGGTTATGGTAGCTACTTTGAAGCAATAAATGAAGTCATGAAGAGATTCATTCTCTTTTTGGTAGATAGACATGAGGTATACAGGAGACTGTTGTAGAGTTTTGTTGGCAAGGAAACGACTCATGAAAAGCTTGGCTAGTTAGTCAAAAGTGCAGATGGATTCTTTTGGTAGGGCTAAGTATAATGCTCAAGTGATACGTGTAAGGGTCATTGAGAAGGCACAACACTTCAGCGCATTAGACAGGGGTGTGCAAAATTCGGGTAAAATCAAAAAAATTTGGTTAACCGATCGAATTCAGTTAATCGGTCGGTTGACCGAATTTTTTCGGTCGGGGGTCGGTTAATTATTTTTTGATTTTTCGATTAACGGTTAATTCGGTTCGAAACCAGTCGGTTAACCGAATTTTTTCGATTTAATCGAAAAAATTAATAAATAAAATTACAATATATAAATAGGCCCACTATTCACCTAAACCCAATCCAAACCCAAGCATTCAACCCAACCCAATTACCCAACCCCAATCATAAAAATTACAAATAATTTAATAAATAAAAATAAAATTCTAAAACTAAAACTAAAGTCTAAAAGTCTAAAAATAATTTAATTATGTAGTGATTCAATTTGGTTAATTCGGGTAATTCGGTTAATTCGGGTAATCCGGTTAATTCTGGTAATTGGTTAATTCGGTTAATTTTTAACCAAAAATAAAAAAATATAATTTTTGGTTAATTCGGTTAACCGACCGAATTAACAGAAAAAATTTCGGTTCGGTTAATTTTTTTTGAAAACATTTCGGTTCGGTTAACGGTTAAAAATTTTGAAAGACCGGTTAATTCAGTTAATGTTATTTCGGGTCGGTTAACCGAATGAACACCCCTAGCATTAGAGACCCCCTAGTATATTCATATGATTATTATAATGAGCCAAATGATCTTCTGGGTCTCTCGTACCACCATAGGAGACCTTGGGGAATTTGGAAGATGTTAGGAATAACTACTTTATAGTTACTATTAGTTATTGTTAGTTAGTAAGTTGTTAATAGCTTCAGTTAGTTGGTTTACTTGTATTAAATACTGACATTGGTTTGAGTAATTGATAGATAAGAATTCCTTTCTACTTCTTTATTGTTGAGGTTAACATGGTATCAAGAGCCAAAAAATTTTAACATAACGATTTTTTTTCTTCTATTCATGGCCACGGAGGCAGTACTAGGGGTTGATACACCACGTCACTCTTCCAATATTGGCGAAACAGTCCATTCGCAGGGCCTTGGTAGTGGTGGTTTATCAACAGTTCACTATTTTGCCAAACACGATACGATCAAGCTTGCTGAGCATAATTTTCTATTGTGGAAGCATAAACTTTTGCTGATTCTTGAAGGCTATAGTCTTGAAGAGTTTGTGCTGGGCATGGTTTCTGTCCCTCCTTCTTTTCTTGCAAGGGTTGATGGTCAACTTGTTGAGAATTCTGCTTTTCTTGTTCATAAGAAGCATGATAAATTTCTAACTTCTTGGCTCCTGTCGACCGTTACTGATGAAGTCTTGGTCCATCTCACAGTAGTTAAGACAAGTTTTGACATCTGGACCACTATTGAAAGAAGGTTTGGTACCACGTCTAGTATCAAGATTTTGAGTATGCATCATGCTTTATACTCGATCAAGAAAGCCAACCTCACCATTAAAGAATATTTGACCAAGGTAAAGACTCTCAGCGATAGCTTAACATCAATTGGTATTTAGTCACCGAGAAAAAACAAATCAGTGTCATATTGGCTGGACTCTCTATTGAGTATGAGTCAATCTGAGTTGTAACTCAAATATCCCTAGACTTGCTCACTGACATGCTTCTTGACTGTGAAGCAAGACAACTAGCTCTATTGGAAGAGGTTTCTTTGCAAGCAAATTTGGTTACTAAACATCAAGTTAGCACAGACTGTTTGAAACCTATTTATTCTCAAACTCCTAAGTAAGGGCAAAAGAGGTCAGGTCGAGGTTGGTCTCGTGGGAGAACTAGAGGTACTGGTGGGGGTTGGTCCCGCTCTAGGCTACAGTGTCAGTTATGTGGAAAGATTGGCCATTTTGTTCAAACCTATTATCATAGGTTTGATGAGAATTTCTCTAGTGTTAGTCAAAACTCTTCAGTCAACTATCATCAGGTTCACAATACTGATTTTTCATCTTCTCCTACTGCATGCTCATCTATGGCTCATTGTTGTGGCTCATTTTCTCATTCACCACCTCCCCGAGCTCTTGCTCCCTTCATCTCCGATCAGACCTGGTATCCTGATTCTGGTGCAATGAATCATGTTACACCTGAAGTGTCCAATCTCACAACTGCCTTTCCCTACACAGGTACAAGCCATCTTACTATGGGAAATTGTGAGTTTGTCTCTATAGCTAATGTAGGATCATCTACTTTCTTGGCTGGCTCCAGACTCCTGCGTCTTCAGAATGTTTTACATGTTCCTACAGCTTGTAAGAATCTGATGTTTGTGGGTCTGTTTGCTAAAGATAATGATGTCTATTTTAAATTTCACTCGTTTCTGTGTTTTGTGAAGGACATTCAAATATGGATGACTATGCTAGAGGGCCACATACATAAGGGTTTATACAAGTTTCAAATTTCAAAATCTGCTCCTACCACAGTCAGTTCTACCCCAAAGCCTAGCTCACTTTTGCTGAACAATGCTCAGATTTTCTCCTCTTCTTTATGGCACAACAGGCTTGGCCATCCTTGCCATAACACCTTTGCTCATGTGTTGAAGTCTTGTAGAGTTCCTTTCAAACAAAGTAGTTTGCTTCGAATATGTACAGCTTGTCAGTTAGGCAAGGCTCGCAAGCTCCCTTTTCTTTTTTCACATACAATGTACTCTTCCCCTTTTGAACTTGTGGTATCCAATGTATGAGGACCAGCTCATATACCTTCAAATGGTTTCTCTTATTACGTTTCTCTTGTCGACATGTATAGCAGATACACTTGGATTTATTTTCTCAAAAACAAGTCTAAGATGGTTCAGTGTTTTTTAAATTTTCATCAGATGGTTAAAGTACAATTTGGTCATTCTATTAAAATACTACAAACTGACTAGGGGGAGAATATCGTGTCTTATCAAAGGAGCTCTCTCAACTTGGTATACAGCACAGGGTCACTTGTCCTTACACCATAGAGCAGAATGGGGTTGCTGAAAAAAAGCATAGACAAATAATTGATATGGGCTTGTCTCTTTTAGCTTAGTCTGCTATGCCTTTAAAATTTTGGTTTTATGCATTTGCACATGCAGTTTACTTGACCAACAGACTACCTACTCCTGTTTAGCATCAAGTTAGTTCTTATGAAGCACTTCACAAACTTAAACCTGACTATGGTCTTCTACGGGTGTTTGGTTGTGCTTCTTTTCCTGATCTGAGGCCATTCCAACAACATAAGTTACAATTTCGATCTCAAAGGTGTATGTTTCTTGGTAGTGCTCCTAATAAAAAGTGTTATAGGTGCCTTGCTAAAGATGGTCAGATTTTTTTATCTTGATATGTTCGATTTGATGAGACTCAGTTTCCATTTCATGATGGTTTCTATTCACAGTCTCAAGTCGGTTCTATAAGGGGTCTTCATCAGTAGTTCGTGCTTCCTCTGGTTGTAGCTAATGATTCTCTTGAACACACCTCCACACAGACAGTCACAAGGCCAGCCAAGGTCTCTATTGTGGCACCTTCCCTTGTACAGTCTCCCATTACTCACTCTCATTCCAGTCCTTCTGCTGACTTCCCAGCAGTAGCTGATGTGCCTACACCTTGTGGTCAGACTAAGTGTACTACAGCAGCTTCTTCGAGTGTGAACATTCACCCCATGCAGACTCGCTCCAAAAATGGTATTTTTAAGCCCAAAGTCTTTATTTCTATTCTGACTGAGAAGGAGCTCATGACTATAATCGAAGCCTTTCAGAGTACTATTTGGACAACAGCTACACAAGCTGAATACAGTGCTTTGCTCGCTAATCATACTTGAAACCTTATGCCCTTACCTGAAGGTCGTCGCGCTGTTGGTTACAAATGGATCTTTAAGATCAAGAGACATACAGATGGCTCAATTACTCGATACAAAGGCAGACTAGTTGTTATGGGATACCTGCAGGAAGCTGGCATTGACTTCCAGAAAACTTTCAGCCCTGTGGTTAAGCCAACTACAATCAGAGTGGTCCTTACATTGGCAGTGTCTTTAAACTGTCCACTTAGACAAGTTGACATTAATAATGCTTTTTTGAATGGGGATTTGAGTCAGGAAATTTACATGATGCAGCCACCAAGGTTCGAGCAACAATGGCCAAATAGTGAGCACCTAGTCTGTAAACTAAGTAAGGCTTTGTATGGTCTTAAGCAAGCACCTTGGGATTGGTTTCATAAGTTGAAAGACTTTCTGGTAACCACAAAGTTCGAAGTCTCCAAAGCTAATAATTCTCTCTTCATTCTTCGGTCAGAATCTCAATTGCTTTATGTTTTAGTCTATGTTAATAACATTATCATCATTGGGAATAATTCTCAGGCTATAGACCAGTTTGTTACTCAGTTTAATGATCAGTTTTCTTTAAAAGACTTAGGGAAGTTGAGCTACTTCCTTGGCATCGAAGTCAACTACACTTCAGAAGGTGTGTTCCTTACTCAGAAAAAATATATTCTTGATCTACTTCAAAGAGCCTTCATGGATAGATCAAATGGCTTGCCAACACCAATGGTCACTACATGTCATCTGTCAGCTGATGCAGGCAGTCTTGTTGAGGATGAGCGTCATTACAGGAGCATTGTTGGTGCCTTGCAGTATGTGGTAATTACTAGACCTGACATTACTTACTCCGTAAACAAGGTTTGCCAGTTCATGCATAAACCTTTGGACTTGCATTTCAAGGCTGTGAAAAGGATATTGAGGTATTTACAAGGGACACTAAACTATGGGTTGAGATTCACCCGAGCCTCAAAGTTTTTGCTTGAAGGATACTCCGATGCCAGTTAGGGGTCAGATGTTGATGATCGCAGATCAACCTCAGGCTTCTCTGTGTTTCTTGGAGGGAATGCAATTTCCTGGAGCTCAAGGAAACAACAAGTAGTCTCTGGGTCTACAGCAGAAGCAGAATACAAGAGTGTTGCTCATGTTATTGCAGAAATAGTGTGGATGCAATCCTTATTGATTGAGTTATATGTTCCAGTTTTGAATAAGGCTTTGATATGGTGTGATAGCTCAGCTGCGGTTGCAATAGTAGGGAATCTTGTTATGCACTCTAAGTTCAAGCATGTCGAGTTGGACCTATTCTTTGTTAGAGAAAAGGTTGTAGATGGGATGTTCCAAGTAGGACATGTACCTGGTTCAGATCAAATTGCGGATATATTGACAAAAACACTGTCAGTAGCAATGTTCACCAAGTTTCGAGATCAGCTTCGAGTTGTTGCTATGAATCAGGAGATCTTTGATGGGAAGAAAAGTTGACAACTACGAGGAATGTTAGGAATAACTACTTTACAATTACTATTAGTTATTGTTAGTTAGTAAGTTGTTAATAGCTTCAGTTAGTTGGTTTACTTGTATTAAATACTGACACTAGTTTGAGTAATGTATAGATGAGAATTCCTTTCTACTTCTTTATTGTTGAAGTTAACAGAAGATAGGAAATTATGGGTCAACACTTCTGGAGAAAGGGGTTTATTGGAGTAACTCCAAGAAGTTCTATTGGCTTTGGCCCTTCAAACTTTTTGCCACAATTCCATTCTCAATGCTATCGTATGCTCCTCCATTGATGGTTATTGTTAGTGGGTAGGTCATTCGATTGATGGCGCTCGTGGTCATTGCAGATGGTAGATTGGGCTTCATTGTTAAGGTAGACTAGATTGCCCCTCTTGGGGATCTCATGGGTAGATATGAGCTCAACTATCAATTGCTCATTCAGAGCATTTTTTTTGTTAAGGAGGCGCTAACACTTTTTTTGCTATTGGAAACAGTGCTGTTGCTCAAAAAGTCGCTCCTCTGTACGCTGCATCATCTCTTGCATCTCAATGACTTGATGCTAAGAGCCAGATGGTTGCTGGTGACAAGTTTGATCCAAGGGAGTAGCGGTGGCAACTGCTTGATGGGGTGGAGCGACAAGGTAGGAAGAGAGGGCATATTGCAGGTATTGTGATGGAATTCTCTAGGGACATGGAAGGAGGTGTTAGAGGTTGACTTAGACTTTGAAGAGACATGCTAGTGGTAGTGGGATGATGTGAGTAGTTGGAAAAGTGGTGGAGAGGTTGAGAATGTAATGGAAAGGCAGAAAAATAAAACTCTAGGGAAAAAAGTTGTAATAAATATAATTATAATTTATCATAATTAGTTAACAATTTTTGACTAAATAAAAGTTGGTGCTAATTTTATTGATGTAAAATAAAGTTATTATTTAAATAGAATTTTAAGCATATTAATTATTATTTAATTAATAATATAGTTAATTAAGTAAATTAATTATTATTTTAAATAATGTTACTTTACATTAATGTATCTAAAGTAAAATTATATTGTAAATTGAAAATGTTAAAAAACTTTAATTATTATTTAAAAATTTCTGTTATAATATTTGAATTGGTACTTAATATATTCTAACTATATTCAATAATTCAAATAAAAATATTATTTATATTAATTACTATAATTTAAAATTTAAAATTTAAAATTTAAAATTTAAAAATTAATTAAATATTAAACCAATAAAATCACATGCAATATACAAATTAATTTATTAAAATAATTGCTAAACAATTGACATCCTCGTATATTTGAAAAAATTATCAAAGAGTCCTTTTGTAATAAAAGAATAAACTATAAGAGTAATCATCTAAGTTTGCACTTGATTTAGTCTTAAATTTAAAATTTTAACAAATTTGATCATTGATATCATAAAATTTAAATTTGTTAGGTCAATAAAAATAATCAAGTTAAACTTTTTGTTATTGAATTAATTGCAACTAAAATATGGAAATTTGAGTGATTAAATTGAAAAAAAGTTAATAGTTAGAGGAGTTTAAAAATAAATTTTATTTAAAAGAAAATTAAAAAACAAATTGAAATAAAAGAAAGGAAAGGAAACTACCTGGCGACTTGTAGTTGCCAGTTGCCTGCCTCAGCCAACAACAAAGCCATCTTCGACTTCTTCTTCTTCTTCTTCTTCTTCTTCTTCGTCAATTACTCAATTTCTATTTCATATATTTCTTATTATAATTCATTATTACAATTTTTTACTCCAATTTCTAATGAGACCAATACGCCTTCCCGAACCTCCCAGCCCCACCATAGGAGTGCCGGAGATCTTCGAAGGCGGCGCCTACAGCGTTATCAGACGCGCCGTCATCATCGGCAACGGCTACCCTGGATCCGAGAATCAGAGTATCGGGTTGGTCCGAGCTCTCGGCTTATACGACAAGCATGTTCTTTATGTAACTCCATTTCATTTCACCCCTTATCTGAATCTTTTTAGCTTTGCTCTATTGATTGCTAGGGTTACTCTATTCTTCTTAGTTACTATAAATTTGACAAAACGATTACTGGGGAAAAAAAAAAAGGTTCTTAGTTACTATTGATCTCTAAATTATTACTATTTTATTAATTGATTATCCGT